>NW_009719928.1:20998-55118 GCF_000703405.1 Apaloderma vittatum | reverse complement strand
TTTATAATTTATTTTTAATTTATTTTTTTTCTTTCTTTCTTTTTCTCTCCTGAACGAAGTCTCTGGATCTGTCAGCTCCCAAGAGAGCCCCAGTGTGCAGCAGAGCCAGGACTCTTCCATCCAGGCACCTACAACCCCTCTTTGCTCAAGCACCGTGTGAGCAGCACAGGGACCCTCGGCGCAGGGAACGTCTGCACTGCGGCACACGGGAGGCAGGGGGGTTCCCTACAGTAATTCCGGTATGACAACTTCCTCTGCTTTAAAACTCATCTAAAAGATTCCCTTTTTGGTTTTTTTCTCAGTCTGAATTTCTCCCTCATGGTTGTTGCTTTTGTCGCCTAATTCTAGCGATTTTAGATGTCAGATAGTGGCAGAGCACTTATTTAAGGGTGATTTGGGAATTTTTGGCTTTAAGGTTTCCTTTAAGGATTAATGGGCACTTCTGCAGCATTTTCACAGATGCAGCTGAGAGCATCTGTAAATGCTGCAATGAATATTAAAGCCTTGTTTTCTAGAAGTTTCTGTTTATACAGCCAATTAGGTTTGTATTCTTAGACTAGACTCTAATTTTATCTTTCAGTGCTTGCACTGTGCTGAATTGGATTAGGACAGATTACATGTGCAGATGCTGCAGATGCATTTTCTTTGTTGTGCTGAACTCACAGATATAAGATATTTGCAGTTAGGGCTAAAAAAAGTATAAAATAAATCACTGAAGATGCCAGAGCTCTCTGTTTACCCAAATAGTGAAATCTAGGCCCAATCCCATTGACTGTTAAAAATATCTCTCACTGAATTATTACTAGAACTTGGGCCTTACTGCTACCCAAACCAAGGAGATTCAGGTATCCTTCCTTTTGGTATATGGAGGGAAAAATAAGAACGACGACTTTAAACTGCAAAAGGTGCAGCTTTGCTCAAGTCCATGTGTGACTGTGTCAGTCGCTATTTGTTCAAACCCCTCCGCAGTTATATCTCCCCTATCTACAGCTGGTTTATAACGTGCAGAAAAACTTCCTTCTCATCACAGGGCACCTGACACAGGCTGCTCAAGTTTTAAATATTTTGTGCTTTTTTTAACTTGCTCCTTTTCACTCCCAGGATAATAGGCAATTGATAGGAAGCATCTCAGTTACCTTGTGCCTTGAATTCATGCCTCTGCCCTATATGCACATAAATATTTTCCAGGAATTTTTTTAACATGCTCTGCTACTCTTAGTCCTATCTTAAATACAGTTAAACATAGATGTATAGATCTGACATGCAGATACACATTTATAGTTTACTTTAAAAAATCTTCCCCCTTTATTATAAAAGCTTACAATTTCCCTGGAGCATTCTATGAAATAATTAACGCGAGGTGTGTCCTACCTGCTGCGCATATGTTGAAACAAAATGCCAAGACTATGAATGTATTTTGTATAAAATACTGCATAGAGCAATGTTTCCAAGTCATTCTGTTGCCTTGAGACTACTTGTCCAAGGGAGGGATTGCTTCAGGCTTCTCTGCAAGCAAATTCCAAATGTTATGGAAGTAGCTCAGGTAATGCAAGCATGTTGCTCTGTTAGCTGAGCAGCTGACACACCTTAAAGTCCTGCTTAGTTAAAAAAGCTGTTCTTATCAGGGCAAGAGGACTGGGAACCCAATGTGTTGATTTATAGTTAGAAAAATGCAGTTGTGCTTGTGCATCTCTTTAAAACTGTCATGAGGACCTGTGTCACCTGGCTAAGCCTTTGTATGCAGAAATGGATTTGTGGCAGCGTTAATGAAAAAGCATTTGGATTTGAAAAAAGAAAAAAGAAAGAATGAGTTTATTGGGCTGAAGTTTTACTTATCAGGTTGCAAGCAAGGGAGGTCTCTAAAAGCAATGTGACTTTATTTACTGTGAGAAAATATGTCGATGACGCAAAACTGCCTAGACTGTGGAAGGAGAGATAGGCAGTCGCTCAGGGAGCCCCTTACCCCCACCCCATCGCTCTGACAGAGTGTGGAGAGGATTTGGGTTTGCAGGAGCAATTCCTCGCACCACCTTCCGAATGGAAACAGCTAATTAAAAAAATCACTCATCTGCTTTTGTGATTCTCAGATCAACCCCAAGCTCAGGCTTGAGGAATCAATGTGCTAACCCTACCGTTCTGGAAGAGAGGAGATGCCCATCATCTCCCTTTCTGCTTTTGTAGAGGGATGAAGTGAGATTATTGTTTCACAGATCCCAACCACGACTCCTGACTTCTAGCGTTGTTGCAATTAACCTAATGGACTGTAAGTATCCCCCTGGCATTGCTTCAAGTGATGTTTAGGTACGCAGAGAGCTGAATAGCCTAGGAATGGGCTGACAATGTCCAAAGCTGTCCTTTGGGGACTAGAATGAGATCGCTGATCTCGTTCCACACCAAAGCGATACTGCTACCCACATACCGTAAACCTGGTCGAGTCCCTACTGTCGTGATTAGGCAATGGTTTTGCAATGGCAGCTTTCTTAGAGAGACTGAAATAGAATTATACTCTGGAAAATACTCTGTGTTTCTTTCCAGGATGAAAAATACATTTCGTATGTTAGTGTTCTATTTACTGTTCGAAGGAGTTGTTGTCTGGAGATTGTTTAGTAACAGCCTGGTGTGTTTTCTGTGCAAAGCTTGTGTTTGCCTCTGCGTCCTGGTTGCGTGCACGCCCTGCCAGGTCCAACAAAACAGGGTCTCTCCTTGCACACCGCGTGGGCCATCCTATACCTCGCAAAATAAAGTAGCAAAGCATACGGGAATAACAGACAATAGCAAGCAATTGTAGAAGATTAATTAAAGTCTAGATGTTTTTACACCCAGCCAAGCAGTTCGGTTTGGGGAGGTTGCTCTTCGCTTGCAGTCTCATGAGTTTGGAGTGGTTTTTTCCTGAAGAATTTGCTACTGATGGAGCAAGGGTGCTGTGCTGCACTAGATTGTATTTCCAGTAGTAATGTAAATTCAACTGTCTTTTAGTTGCACATGGATTACTGCAGTTTCATAGAAATGTAAAACCCTTCCTGTCTGACTGTGCCATTCAGTCTTTCTGTTTAACTACTGATTAAACTCTGTGTTCAATCTATTCCTTCTTGTAGAGGCTGCCAAGGGGTAAAGACTAAGTTTGTACAGAGCACCTGGGGATGTTAAGGAGACAAAGGAAAAGCTAACAAGGTACAGTCCTTCCATGTCTTCCCTCCTAGCAACACACAAAACACAAAAGTCTCTGTGGTGGGAGTTGGAGGGAGAGGTCAGCCCTCATCACCATGCAGCAGTAAAACACAAGGTGTTTTGGAGCAGTTCAGAACGAAAGGGGCAAACAGTTACCATAAGGAAAAAGGAAAAAAGAACCTAAGCTCGGTCAACTAGAGTTGGACTTCATAATGAGGTCTTCTGATAGCATTCTACATCTGGTGTTTAGAAGCTAAACTAAAAATTCAAGGGACTCTGCAAACCCCATGATTCTTTTTGAAACCCAAGCTTGGTTCTTCTCTTCATTAATGCATGGCTGGAGCAAAGGCAGGTTTCAATACCTACCTAATTAAAGATCTGAACATCTTTCAAATGCTCTACTAAAGGCATCCCTTTTAAATTAGGATCCTACTCGTGGTTTTATCATTAATAATATCAAATAAATTTCATAATTAACCATACTATGTAAAAGTGAGGAACTCAGACGTACCAAGAAGAGACAATTTGTAGGGTGAGGGGTTCCCCTCCGTGTATTTCATATGGTGATTTCTTAGCTCATGGCACAACAGACAGTTTTGATAGGGAAAAAAAAATATCTTCATTACACCCAACTTACAAGTCCTGTAGTATGGAGATAGTGGGATGAATTACAGCTTTAAATATCAACCTATGCCCGTCTCTTGCACGCAGTGCCTGAAGGCAGGATGCCAAGGTACAGATTGGGTGACACGCATGCTGGCGTTAAACAGGCTGATTTTCACACCACCTCCTGGAATCAACTTCGTGTTTGAAGGGGTTGTTCTCAAGCATTCTGTGGTATAAATGTAGGTCTTGAATTTGTTTGGAGAAAATATGTTGTTGAAGAGCAAAGGTTTGTTTACTTCAAAAACCTCCATGTAAAATACAGCCTTCATATTGCATAAGGGGGCAAGGTTGGGTTCTTGTAGGTGCCATCTTCAATCCTTCAATTCTTAAACATTTAATTCTTTTTATTCGTTTAATATCAAAATTTCTGTTATACAGAGGCTTTCTTCCACTAGCAGTTTTTCTCCTGATTGAATCATTAACCCTGACATCTTTTGTGTAGAATATGAAATTAATATTTTTGCCATCATCTGAAAAAATTAACCTAAGAACACTTTGTCTAATGAGTTATAAGAGCACAGTTCAACATGCACTCTTTCATTTGTGGCATTATTGTATTAGCTGGAGCCTTCCAGTCTTATTGTAATGAAATATATAAAATACCAGGTTGGAAAAGGTGATGCAGTAGCGATTCCAGGATTAGTCAATACCTGACAAGGACACAATAGAAAATTGAGTTCTGCTGTGCAATACACTTAAAAAGAAGGCTGGGGTAGTCTCATCTGATGGGGAATTGGAGCTGTCTCCTTTGTACAATAGTGCTGTCATTAGGAAAAGGTCTAAACTTGGTCTCCTCTGAGTTAGACTTTAAGCCTCTCTTTAGGGAAGTTTCTGGAGATGAGTTCTTGTATATTTTCCTGTACAAAGGTGCTTAGATTAAAATGTTGATTTCTATATATTTCATGTTTTCTCCAGCTTTTACAAAGGAAATAATGGAAATTAACCCTAAAAGATAACTGCATAAGTTATAAATATTCATAAGGAATAATACACTTGGAAGAGTGTATTTTCTGCTTTATCACTACAGAGGCAAGAGTTACCTGCCTTAATGTCCTTCCAAAGAATCGTTCAGCGAAATTGAATTACTAACCATATTTTTCAGGAGAACTGTCTGGCTCATAAGGATAGTTTATTGCAGCATCTACTTATTTTTATCTCCTCCAGTGAAAGCCCAGTTCTTACTGGGTGGTGAATAATAACTGTGTTGTTTCCAGAGGGCACAGAACCCTGCAGAGCTGGGTTCTCTCTCGAATGGGAATGGGAATGCTCAGTGACCCTTAGTCATCTTGCTGTGGTTGCAAAGGGGGTCTGTCCTGGCTGGAGGACTTACAGGTGTGCTCAGCTCAGCAGTGGCCGTGTCTGCTCCCCAGCGTGGTTTGAACCAAGAGATTGTTGCTTCAGTACTGAGAGTTTATTTGCAGAGGGAGCTGTGTCACCGCTGCCTGAGAGCGTCCTCCTTTGTTTCATATTCCTGTGCTTTCCAGTACATGGATGTGCTTCGCCTTATCCTTGAATACTTGGTAACCTTTTTTTAGCTGAGTTTTGTGTTGCTTTCTCATACTGATCGCACTTCCTGAGATACGCGAATATTTTCTGTGCCTCTATTCCCTGCTGTCTTGCTTTTGTTCCGTTTGTTATCTTTAAGCCAGTTGCAAACCCAAAGAATAGCATCTCTTTGAGGAGCTAAAAACTGGCACTGTTTTAGACAGCAGATAGTCTTTAGTAAAGCTGATTGTGAACTTGACCTATTATTTTAGACTTCTTGCTCTTTCGTTACCTCTCATCTGAGAAAAGAGGAGTGAGGTTTTAATCTGAATTTTGCTAGGAACACAAACAGTTGGAATTGCCCTGCACAGCTCTTCCCAGGAGGCTTCTCTCATCTCCTTGGAGGAGCCCTAAGTCCAACAGCCGATCCGCTGATGGTTTGGGGGGGCCACACGCGCACCTCTGCCCCACGCTAAGCTCTGCTGCCGGCGGACGGGACATCTGCGCAGAGCTCGGTCGCCCAGAGGCTCCGTGTTGTGGTTTGGCTCGGGTTCCTCATCCCTTCCTAGTTCCTCAGCCTATTTTTAACTCTCAGTGGGCTAAAACTAGAACTTCTTCAACGCCTACACGGCTGTTTCAAGGTCTGGTTCAGCTCGAAGTGGGTTTGACAAAGGTGTTGCGGCGGAGTGAGAGGCAGGTTGGAGGCTCATCCCTGCCATCGGCCGATACCCATGTTGAGAAGCTGTAACAAAGAGTGTGGGTGCCTTGCAGGCTGACAAAGTCACACAGAGATTTGGGGGATTTAAATGAAAAATCATAGATACCGAAAGCAGCAGAACTTGGTGATGTAGACCACCATACAGGCCCATTTATCCTTATCTATATCAGAATCCTGAATCTGTGTCATGGGGGTTTTTTTTTGTGTTCTCCACATGCCATTCTAAAGCTTGTCTTGGACATGTGTTGTCCACACAGCTCAGCTGCTGTGAGACCGAGAATAAATAAATACAGGAAATAATGCTTTCTCCAAATATAAGGGTTCTGCTCGGATCGTATCAAAGAAATTCTACTAGCTGTGCCTTTTTTGAAATTAGTACATGGATTAATATTTCTTGCCTCTTGCAGTTCTTATAATAGGCAATAATTCAGCAATTATAGGCTTTAAAAGTATAAGAAAAACAGTTAGTCGTTAAAGCTGGTTTGTCTTGTTTTCATCCCCCGTTTTACATTTTCAAATTTTACAATTTTTTTTTTTAATTCACATTAAATGAAATATTAATTCAGTTCCAAGAAGAAGAGTGTTCCTAATGTGGGAATGATCCAAGAAAGAAGCAGGAAATGTATTAAAGGCTTCTCTGCAGTTTCTTAGCATTATTTACTTAGGGAATAGAAGTGATATCAAAGGATGTTTGTTCCTCGCTGATTGAGCACCAATCTGCCTTATATCACGTTACCCTTAGACTTCTGCTCATAGGAACAGAAATTAGTCCAAGCAAATCTCTTCCCACAGAGTCACCAACCACATTTCTCCTGTTCCAGACCACAAGCTTGAAAAAAGGTGGAGATAAAACATTCAGTTTGATGTTGCCCTTTATTTTGACTAGTTATATGTATTTACTTTGAAATTAGTCATGATGAGGCCAGAACACGATGCTGTATGTTTGTCAGGCTGACTAAAGAAGAACAAACCAAAAACTGATAGGAAGACAATTCCTCTGTTAGATGCTTTGACTTACATACATGTTCAAAATCTTAGAATCATAGAATGTCTAAGGCTGGAAGGGACCTTAGAGATCATTTAATCCAACCTCCCTGTCATGGGCAGGGATGCCTCTCAACTAGATCAGGCAACATATGGGAAATCTAGAAGTTTTTTCTTTATAACTGGAATAAAAGCACAAGACTTACTCATTTTTTTTCTTAGTTTTAAGGAAATCTCTGTGTGTATTGATTGCACAGCTCTCCATAGAAATGCCATCTCAAAACAATCATTCTGTTATGAAAACAAAACAAAACATTTCTACAAGGAAAACTTTGTGTTGGTCCAGCCTTTCCCTTCAGGGGAAAGACATGACCGTCACCAAACCACAGTACTATAAATTCAAATATTTGTCTTGCATTAAGCTTCCATTGAATCTTGCCATTACATCTTTGCTCTGGCTGAAGTCCTAAGGGTCATGACACCCCAGGAAAGAAGCTGCTTCTACATATTCTAAAGCAGGTGAGAAATAATCCATCCTCCATGCTGTTGTTAACAAATTGCTCGAGACTTTTCTTACTCGAGCCAAGGGCAAGCTCAGCAGAGCCCCAACAACTGTCCTGTGAAACGCAGGTGTGCAAAAAGAGATGCAGAGACATTTCCAGCCACTTAATGCCTTGAGGTCAGCAGGGGAAGAAGTCAAAATTGCAATGAATTTTTGTTGGTGTCATCAGCTAAGCAATGCAGATAAATAATGGTATTTTACCAGACGCAATAAGGATAAATTTAGCTGGAGGCAAAGACTGTTCCTTGAACTCCTTTGGGCCATGGCTTTGCGCACATAGATGCACTTCCTGGTGTACGTGCTTCT
Source organism: Apaloderma vittatum (assembly GCF_000703405.1). Classification (NCBI taxonomy): domain Eukaryota; kingdom Metazoa; phylum Chordata; class Aves; order Trogoniformes; family Trogonidae; genus Apaloderma; species Apaloderma vittatum. Next base: position 47,229 of record NW_009719928.1, on the reverse strand, counting down.
GACTGGACTAATTTTCCTTTCCCAGTACGGTTCGTGCTGTTATCTGTTCTGCAGTAAGAAGAAGTATTTTAAAACACACTACGGTGTGAAATTCTCATATATAGAGTTATTGCAAATGGAGTGAACGTGAATGCTCGTCACAGCAGGCATGCAGATACAAGTGATGCATCTGCTGCTCTTCTCTCTTAGGTCCAAATTCTCTTACAGAGTTTGGGACACTTCAGAGAAAAGCAAACCAGCTTTGACTCTTCTCGAGCAAGTAGATGAACCCACAACACCAGGCTGTCACTGGAGGGAAGGGTAATAAATGCCGCAGAGCAGGGACTGTCAGTAGAACAAGCCAGGATTATTTCAGTATCGAAATCCTGTGGAAATTTGGTTTCCAGAGCTGATGCTAGGGCTGCAGCAGTATTTGCTTTGCCTCTCTTGGGTGTGGAAGATCTGGTGCAGTCCCGTGAGTGAGGAGGTTTTTTTTCCTTAATCCCCCAGTGACCATCTCGAGGTCAGGGGAGTTATGTGACCAATTCACTGACAAATTACTGAGAGATTTAATAGCAAAGGACACAACAGAAGGATTAGGAATCTTTTGTTATCTGGCTTCCTTATTTGGCTCCGGGTCTGTGGCAGTTTCTGGTCTTAAGTGAACTCATTTCAGGGTGGAACAACTCTGGGAAAAGCAAATTAGAGGTTAGTAGGCTTGCGCTAGTTGGGAATTGTATTTTCTTCTTGTCAGTGGATGATTTCTTTAGCCTGGAGGGCTGGACTAATTTAAGAAAGAATTTGAGAATCCCTTTGGATTCCTTTCTAACCTAGTATCTCCAAATAGAACACCTCAGTTCCCCCAGCATTAGATCTTTGGGGAGAAAACATCCTTAACTCCAATTTATGATTCCACTGTGCACCGTGACTTTGATAGCGCGACTCCACATAGCATCTGGAAGATACTCCTTTCATCATCTGAGGAGTGAGGATGTGTCAGAGGGACTTTCTGGGAAATGTGACCAAAGGCAATAGACCTCCAAGGCTCCTTTAATTCTCCAGACCCCAGAAATGCTCTCGAGGACTTCAGAGCAACATGGCTCTAGGGACCCCTCTGGGTCTTCATCCATGCTGCACCTGAGGAGACCGGTGAAAAGTCTGTTTGGTGAAGTGTCTCTATTTCTTCTGAGCAGAAAAAACCTGACATCACCAGAGTTGGTTTTTGTTCATGGAGGGTCGTTTTGACGTAGAGAGTGGTGAAATAACTCCATTATTGAGATTCTCATATCTTGCAAACATCTCTGAAAATTATACTAAAGCTTCCCCAAAGCATCTTTCCATGTCTGTAGATGATGCACTGCAAGGGCTTGACGTTTTATGGCAGAATGCTTATTATTTTTCTTTTTGAGAAGCTTATTTTTTTCAGATAAAGAACAGGAAGACAATAGCGAGACAATGGTTTTTGAGTAGGAGTACAATGGTAATGTCATGTGTTGATGCATTACTAGGGCTCAAATATGCAAAATACATTTTCTTTCAGAGTCTTTGTAGTCTTTATTTCAGATTTAATTACATCACAAGAATAACGATGTTAATTATCTAGTACTCTATGAGATGCTGATGGCAACCTTGAAACTGCCATTAGCAACGCTGACTTCAAACAGTGATTTGGAAAAAAAACCCAAATCTGCTTCTAGATATTTCCATGAAACTTTTTAACTAACATTTCAGATCAAAATTTAAATGTTTATTTAACATCACCGCCCTCCCCCCAGTATCTACGCAAATATGATATTCGAGCACCAAACTTTCAAATGTTTACTGCTAAGTACTCACAAGGAATTACAGATGGGAATGCTGTTCAAGGTTGAAAGGTTTCAGAACTAAATTGTTACTTGATTAAAATACTTAAATACTCCTTCCTGCTTTTTTGGTAAACCGTAGGCATTTATTCATACCCGAATCAGCCCATCATAAAACCCTGAAGCCTTTCCCATGGCACCGCGTGCAGCGTTACTATTTCTGGCCCCTTAATAGCTGATTGCCAAACAGTGGGATTTCTGTTGATGAATTTTTCATACACTAATTTTGTGACTATTTTAAACTCCCCTATAAGAAACGAAACTACAGGGAAATTATGTGCAAAGTTGCATTCATTTTCTGCCAGCGCTCTGGGGATTGTTCGCAGGTAACATATATTTAGAAACGAAATTCTTGGATATTATTTTTGTTTAAATGCATGTGGGCAAATATTTTAAAGAAATTATGATGTGGGAAAGTTCTGGTAAAAGAAAAAAGAATTTGATTGTAAAGTGCCAGACTGACTAGTTAATAGACTAAATTAAATTATTGAGATAAATTCATTCCTTACCTGCTATTTGAAACTCAGTTTGAACTAGCAGCACCAGCAGCCATAAACGGCTCCTGAGATCTTGTTTTCTCTGAGCCATTCAAAGGGTAGTAATGATATTGCTGCTGAACACAGGAGATCACAGAAGTCCTCTGGTAGGCTTGGTTCAACAGTACCTACCCCCATAACACAAAAGGATATCAGATTTGCATGTGTAGAGAAAAATAATCTCATCGAGTTCATGGCACTGCAGCTTGGAAGGGTGAAGCTGTCTAGAGGGTCTTCAAGCTACATTTTGTTAATTGGGGATGTGAACATCTAGGATGCAGAGTAAATGTTTTCTGTTAGTTGATCTTTGAAAAACTGTGATGTGGACAAGAGTTTTCTCTGCTGGTGGAGCATGAGCTGTGCTGGGAGCCAGCGGACGGGGTGTTTTGCGGTGAGATGATATGCACGCCTGGCAGCGTGGGACAGCCTCAGCTGGGAACAGACTGGGACGCCTTGGGTCAGCTGCCCCACACTGCTGACTGGGGACCTGCACCAGGTCTCCACCGGGGCTTCAGTGGACCAACTACCTCCATCTGCCTTGGGACAACGCAAGGGGTGACTGACAGGGCAGTGGGGGTGCTCCCAGTGTTACTGGTCACAGCTCCAGCTCTTTTCATCACAGTCATCGCTTGGTGGAGGAGCTACTTGATTTTCCAAGCAAGAATGTGTCACCATCACTCAGGCTCACCTCTCCCTTAAAAGAAATTGTGTGTAAACTTCACAGAAACCCCGAGAACCATTTCTTAATGGTATTAATTTGCCCGGTTCAGCTTCTGAATTGCTGGCTATCACAGTCAGGTATGTCTGGGTGTCAGATCTCTGCAACAGGAGATCTCTGAAAGGTTAGCACTGGCGCAGTTCAGCCAACGTGAGGAGGGGTTCCAGGGTGGTTCTTTTTCCTCCTTTTAGTGTAAATAATACGAGTAAATCCCGTAACTGAATAAGAGTCCAAAAGACTTCTTCAGAAGGAAAACAGCACTTTCTTTTCTGAAAGAAAATGCCTGGAACTCTGTCAGATCACAATCCCACGGATGAGATTAACTCATTTGCAGGTGCATTTCCAAACCTTCTTTGCAGAAAGGGCTGGCCTTACCTCCGGCACCAGCACGCTGTGCAATGCACTTGCTGGCGGATGTGTGAGCACCGTGTAGTAGTGGAGGTCTCAAAGCCAGACCCTGAGCTTCCACTGAAAACTGTGACTCCTAACCCCAGCTACATCTGTTGGTTTTGCAAGTGTCTCCTCTTTATCTGACGGGTCACACCAAAACCCAGACCTAGACATTCTCTGTTTTACAAATATTGACATTCAAGGCCTGCTCTGGATTTAACCATGGCAATTTATGCTCAGATGGTGAAGGGGGGAATAATAAAGGGAGATGGTTGGGAAGAGAAATGTCGACACAAGGAAAGAGCAGACAGAGAGAGGCACTCTGGGCCGTTGCCCAGAGGAAAGAAGAGCACCTGCGGTATGAAGTTATACTGGATGCCCATACGTTTGGGGTGTGGCGAGAAGCGTTAATGTGAAGGTCAAGCGTTCAAGGATATGTGTGGATCCTGTATACCCACATTTCTAACATTGCATTCTTTAGAAGGGCTTTTCTTTTTTTCCAGAACAAACGCCTCCAGATTTGGGTGTTTCTGCAGCCAGGTAGGTGTGCTTTCTTATCATTACAAGAGCCTGAGGGATCCCTGTGTTGGGATCTCCTTTAACAAAATACAGGGATCCATTAGCACATCCTTACCTAAAGTCGAAGTGTACTTCCCAGGGGATTTACAGGTTCCTCGTTCATTCGCCCCAAACACACACACAGAGGCCCTGGTTGTGTGAAATGCAGGTGCAGCTTTCCTGGCTCAGTTTAGAAAAAAAACCAAAACAAACCAAAAGGCAGAACAGATTCTCCTTCCTGCACTCAGCTTTTATCCGCTACAGCAGGGGATATTCCCTGCAGGGAGAGGAAACTGAGAGACCTCATCTGGAGAGGACTCCAGTCTTTCTTTCCTGTGAGCCTGCTCGTTTAGAAGTGGTGCAGCAGAAGACATCCTTTAGGGGTTTGCTGCTGGCAGATATTTGTGGAAATGAAGTATTCAGAAGGATTTAGCAAGTTTTGCCAGGTTCAGAGGCTGCAAAGTCAAGATATGCCCCAAGTCAGCTGCGTGGCTGGTTGTGCCGCTGTAATGCAAACACGTGGAAGTCTCAGTACAGCCCAGTAAAGCTGTAAAGCAGAGTCAGTGAGATCACCTTTCCTTAACTGAAGAAAGATAAAATCCATAAGTCTAAGGATCTTCTTGGTTTGCACATATCTTTTCTACCTGTTTAATTAGGATAGCATGGGTTGTTGCTCTTGAAGAGAGAGCTTAGACTACAGCAAGCTTGAAGAAGCAGCTTTCTATCACACCTGAGATGTCTAAATTGAAAAAACCCCAATAGTTAGTAGTGGAAATGTCTCATGTTAAAGTGATCTTCTTAGGTTTTCTCCAAAAAGGGAATTGCCCTAATGTGAGCAGATTTAACTCGTCCACCCTGCTCCAGGCCATCTCAAACCGCCCAGTTAACCACAAGAGATGTTTCATTCCCTGGGATTCATTCCCTAGATGTTTCTATCCAGCTCAGAGCTTCTTTGAGGTGGTCAAAACCCTGTGACCTTCACTGGTGATTACTAAGTGTATGTAAGATTTGAGGTGAACGTCACCTCGTGCCTAACTCCAAGGAGTGCTCGTCCACCTCGTACCATTGCTGACGTGACATCAAAGCTAAGGCAAAGGATTGCAAGAGGGACCAAGTGGGATCAGAACAGAGTCATGCTGTAGCTGGTCATCATTCTCATACATTTTCCTCTTAGAAAATGATGCTTTATTGAAATCTAAGCTTTCCCCAGAATTGTGGTGGATTTTGCCCATTATATTCTGAATGCGAAGTCAAACATGCAAATAAGGCTGAAATGTTCCATTTTAAAATGACAAGAACTTTGCATTTCCATTTTTCCTTTCAAAATAAGTTTTGCTATGAAAATTATTACTTGATGTAATAAATTGCAATAAGAATAGAAAAGAAGCCTGTCAAAATGACAACAGAGTGTTTCAGGTAACTTTTAAAAACTTTTTAAACATCTCATTTTGTGCTGGATTTCTAAATATGACATTGCACTCCACGCTGGAATGAAAATTGAGTTTGAAATTACAGAATTTCCAAGGAAACAGACATTTCAGTTTTCCCGTAGGTGTAGTCTTAATGCACTAAACAGTTCAAGCCCCAGACTCTGATTGGGTAGTGCCAAGTGCTCACAAACAATTTCTGAAATCTGTAAAATATCATGGATAGAGTCTAAGACAGAGCTGTTTCATCAGTGTTGCTTTTAAAACTCTGAAAACTTTGTGCATTAAGAGACACGCATTTTGCTGGCAGAAGTGCCTCGGGTTCCTAGCAGAAGTCCCCACTGACATTCTTCATCTAAGATTGTCAGTTCCCCTTCCCTCCCTCCCTGCAGACCTGACAGGGAAACTCGGTTTCGGTAAATGAGCTTTTGGTTCCAGCTATTTGAGCTAAGATTTCAATTCATGACTTCATCTGCCACAGGCAGGTGTGTTATACACTGTTTTAGTAAAGGGCAAAGGGAGTGGCTCCTTTTCAAGACTGGTTTCCAGTAATACCCAGTTGAAGAGAGCGGGGTGGCAAGCTTGACTGGCTCAGCACGAGGTATGATGCTGCTCATCTTCAGGGCGCTTGGCCAACATCTCCTTCACACCCTTTTTTGGTTGTGCTTCTTCTTCTCTGAGGAAGCAGAGGTCAGAGCAGTGATGACCAATATGTCTGAGCTCTGAGGGAAACATTTACCAAACTGAAGTGGGCAGAGCATCACAGCCCGGCTGGTTTCTGCCCTTTCCTCCTCTTTGCCCTTTTTTGCCTCTTGCCGCATGTTCCTAACCAATGTTGCCTCTTTGGGGCTTGCCCACAAAGATTGTATTTTAATTTATGTTTTTCTCCTTCACGATGATTTCTCTCCATATTACTACCAGAAGACTACTCCTTTCCTACACGTGTGAGAATGTATAAATACATGGAAATTTTATCCACTTCAAAGATTGCAGCCTTAAAGGTCTGTAAATGTTTCTAAATGATTTGCAGTTTGTTTTACCAGCTCTAGGAAGAGTTCATCAGGGCCTTACAGCTGGATGAGACACGGGATTTCTCCTCTATGGCCACGCTGTAGATGTAAGGTCAGGAAGAAGCCTTCAGGCCAGCCTCCTGCAAGCCCCGAGGATATCATAAGGTGAGCGTTTCTGAGATACCTTCTTTGCCATAAATTGAAATATTGAAATTGTATCGTCGAGGTGTGTGTTCAGTGTCTTGAAAATGAGCTGGTGTTCTGCAAATAGAAGAATAAACCAGACAAACAAACAAACAAACAGAACACAGGGAAAAAAAACCCACCCTTACTCATCAGGAGGGCTTGGGAGTGCTCTCTGGGACAAAGTATGTTTTTTGTAGGCTGTAGACTGGCAAGGAGGAAAACCGAGTTTGAAATGTGATGTCAGTGGAGTTTTCTGGTCCTGTGAGGTGCGGATTTTAATTTGAGAACTAAAATCTCTAGTACTAATACTTAAGGATTGTCTAGGAAAAATATGGGTAAGTTCGCAAAAAAGAAATATTCTTCTAAGGATTTACGAGTTTTGGCTCAAACTGAAACACTTGAGGCTTTCTTCTGTAATGCCACTGTCTCTGTCACAGCCTTTACCCATCGCTTCAGAGCTCTGGAGCAATCCCACCCACAAGAAGAAGAAGAGTTTTTGTTGCTGTTTATGGTCAACCTGAGCGGGGTGGTTTTGGGAACACTCGAGTTCCAGGGCTCTCCTGGGATCCAGCTCCAGGCCCCACAGCTCTGGTGGGGAAACTTCAATCACCTGTGGGTTTCTTCTGCCTTCACAGAATCACAGAATTGTTGAAGCTGGCAAAGCCCTCTGAGATCATCAAACCCAGCCCATGTCCCAACACCCCCACATGGGCCAGACCAGGGCACAAAGTGCCACATCCAGCCTCTCCTCAACCCCTCCCAGGGACGGGGACTCCAGGGACTGTGACTCACAGCAGGGGAGGAATGAAATCTTCCAGGTAGTACTTGAGACCATCTTGTCTAACAGACATCACAGAATCACAGAATCACAGAATGGCCTAGACTGGAAGGGACCTTAGAGATCATTTTAATCCAGCCTCCCTGTCGCCAGGGACGCCACCTCTTGACTAGATCAGGCAACACATGGGGACCAAACGGGAATCAAACCTGCGACCTTGGCGTTGTTAGCATCAAGCTCAGCTGACTGAGCTAACCAGCCCCTGCAAGTGCCCAGAGCTCGCTCACGCCTGCCCTGGCCAAACCGTCTTCTTGTGCAGCTGCTACTAGCTGGAGCATCCTTTAAATGCAGGGCAGAATTGGGGTAGCTCTCATGTATACCCATTTGCTCTGAATTGGGCGCAAAGCTCACTCCTAAGAATCAACACCTAGACTGGAGGGTGAATTTCACCTTGAGACTGGCCTTAAGGTCCCTTGCAATGCAGTGAAGGTGTCCCCTGCAGAACCTGTGGTGACCACTGGCCTCCCCACAGAGTGGTTTTAAGGGTTCTCAAGCATGTGGCTGGCTCTTCCCTCGGGCATCTGGAGCTGGAATGTGATGGATTTTGTATTTTTTTCCTTGAGGTTTTAAAACCAGTAGTTGGAGGTTAGAGAATTACCTGAAATTTCTTGAAATAAGGATGTGTGTGTGAATTGAATTTTACCCACCTTAATTGTTACGTTGGTAGCTGAACTGTCAAGCAGATAACAGCAACCTAGATTTACTAGACTTGATATTACAGAAGCTTTTCTGGATGTTTCCCAGAAACAATGTGTTGGCGAGTTGTCTAAAATGCCAGGTGCAGCAGGATATTAGGAGAAATAGTCCGAGAAATAGTCCAAGAAATAGTCTTGGAGTCTCGCAGAGAACTGAGAATTTGTGACATTGGGAAGAGGAGGTAACTCTTTCTGGAATCTTACTGACTTCTTGAGCCCCAGTTACTGTGTTGTCCTAATGAGTTTCTGGATCAAAAGTACTTCAGCTGAGTTTTAAAGGTGCTTGGTGTAAAAAGGTTATTTGGATTTGTGTCAGTGCCTCCTTATTCCAGTAGCAATACAACACAGTATTTTGGAATCTTTTTTTTCTTTTCCCATACCATTCATTAGTGAAAGAAATTCAATTTTTTTCCCTTACTGATTTCTTACTTAAAGTTGGAATAGTCCAAGCAGCCTCTTTTCGTATGGAAATCCTCCAAGTGTTCAACATTTCTTCTTGCGCTCTTTGAATTTGAATGTATTTTCCAAATGAGGGGACTAGAACTGAATTGAACACACTGGTTTAAGATAAAGAGATATCATCACTGATGTAATATATGACACTATAATATTTTCATCAACACATAAAACCTATATTTAAATATCTTGATGTCTTACTGCTTTTCTGGTCAGAACGCTCTGCTGAGCAGATGCTTCTTAATGAGCTTTTTACAGTGGCACTGAGGCCTTTTAGTTGATTTACAATGCATGAAGGCCAGGAATAGTTCAAACCGTGTCTTCGCATATGCATCACATTGCACTGACTTTAATCTGCCATCCTATTGCCCAGCTGATCTTCTTAGTGTCCTCCCAAAGCTCCCCAAAATCTTTCATATCTGGGTCTATTCAAAATTCTCTCACGTCTAAATAAATTTTCTGTAAGCCGTAATTTTCTGCCATCCACTCTTCACTGTCTTTTATAGATCATCACTAAATATATGCAGTAATCCCGCCTCTTGCACAAATTGTTAGGCTATAGAGCCGCTAATCTCTTTCTGTGCTGAAAGTTTGCCTCTTAAATCTTCATTCTGGGTCTTTTTTAAATCTCCTGAGTAATTTCTGATCAATGAGATCACTTCTCTCTGTGGAGCTGCTTAACGACACGACCCAGACACCACCACATCGCTCTTATCTGAGCAGCTTTGAGCCTCCATCTCTTCATCAGTGGTCCCTAGAATAAAAGAGGGTAGCAGAAAAACCCACGTGGTGCTGTGGACCCGTGCAGATAGAGCGTATTTATGTGTGAAGGACTCAGCTTAGCGCTGCCACGTCCTCCAGGATTCCTTCAGCAGCTTGCAGTGTATCTGCTTTGCTGGAGCGAGAGGATTTTTGGAAGTCTCTGAGACAAAGTGAGCAAACAGGAGCATCAGCGGTGCCTCGGCCAGCTGTCTCTCAGATGCTCCTTCTTCCTCCTTCTCCTTGGATCTGGCCATCAGTGCTGCTGGCTGGGACTTGCCCGAGAACAATAGCCAAGGGCAGAGCAAGCAGCCTGCTCGTAGCTCTGCTTGGTCAAGGCTAAACTCTCGGTATCTTTGGGCTGGCTTCAGGGGTGAGGCTGTGGGTTGAGAGGCTCGTCTGTACACCCTTCATCCACTTATTCCAGCGGTTTTGTTCTCGGGGAGGATGTATTAACTGCAGGGCAGCTTCAAAAGGAGTAGCAGTGACACATTGCTCAGAGAGTTTTGTGTCTAGAAACCAAGCACGTGATAAAGAGTCGGGGTGTCAGCACGACACCTTAACCCCAAAGCAACATGTGAGATGGACGGGAGACCAAGTCTATGGGCGTAGGCTGAGTCAGGAGTGAGACACAGCAGGGCTGGGAGAAAAGGGTTTGCTGAAGGTCACGTCCTGGGTCCTTTCACAGAGAGGGGAAGAGTTAGAAGATGTGTGTGTACAGCTGATCTCCCAGGGAGCCCAGCGAAAATCCTGCCAGACAGGCAAACGGTGGGAAAACCACCTCACGTTTGGGTTTGAGGGGGACACGTGAAAGGACAGGAGCAGAATGCAGTGAGGATGGAGAAGCTTAAAAAGGGCCAGAAGAGCAGGAAGAGGGAACACAGAGGCATCGTCATTATGAAATCCCATGATACCAACCTGAAGTGGGCAAAGGGGCCCCTTCCAAAATGCTCCTCCATGGGAGGCAGCCAGAAGGCACGGACCCAGCGGCTGTGTCTGCCCCTGCCTGCAGGAGCCCCAGCTCATCTGCTCCTGCCCTCTGTGGTGTCCAGGGTAAGGGTTGGGGTTTTTTCCGCTTCTGATTAATATCAGACTTAGAGGATATTCTTATCCAAAGGATAAGAACATGTTCTTAGACAATATTCTTATCCAAAAGATAACAACTATTTAAATTGGGAAGGAAGAATAAAGTCCGAACGAATCCCTTCCTCAGATGAGCAGATTGCTACCAGAGGCCCAGCACAGCAGGAGGCTTCCAGTTTAGGTAACATGAAAGATTTGAGCTTGCCCTAATCTGAATAATTGAACCGAAATGCTTAGATCATCTCTTTGATGGTCTAATTGAATTATGTGAATTTTGAAAAGCTTTTCTGATGAATTTTATATTTGTACTGAGCCAGGCAGATGAAGGTGCAGATACAGACAACGTCATGACCTTTTTATGTTCTTTCTGTAACAGATTTCATAATTACGATGGGTCAGCACCAATTATCAGAGGTTCATAGTGGTTTCTGCTCTACTGGCAACTTGCTCGGAACCTTGTTCCAGTAGATTTCCCCGTAACTTTGCAGGTGATGTGGGATAATATTTAACAGTGGTTTCTTAGCTAACGGAGGGAAGCTGCCTTTGGCCTTTATGGGGCCCAAGCTGGTTTCCATTATCTCGAGGGGTGAAATGCACATTTGTGAGCTGAACACCAGCCCTACAAGGACAGATCCCTTGTGACTTGCTTTCCTGACCTTTTCCTGATCCTGAGCACAGGGAGGAGCAGAGGCCAGAGCAAGATCGGCCGGCAGAAGGCGGATGTGAAAAATGAGCTTATTCCATCAGCGGGAGTGTCTCGGTCTGCGGAAAAGACAAGGTGCCAGGTTCAGCTGCCTCCACCTGAACTTTGTCCTCGAAGTGTTGAAATGATGGCAGCAGGCGGGAAGTTTGTTTAGCCTGGAGTATCATAGCACCGAGCAGAAGGCTTGGGAAATCCTGCGGTAAGCTGTGTTTGTGCTTAGGTGAGTTTGTGTCATCAGTTGTTTTCAGAAGGAGATTTACAGCTGTGGGAACCTGGTGAAAGCAGACTCCTTCACCTTGCACGCCACCTCCTGAAAGGCACCGTCCCTCCTGGCCACCCAAATCTCTGCTGGTAAATGCCGCAAGCCGTACTAGCTTCGGTGGTGGGAAAAGAGCAGCTGCTGGTTCTTCCTCTGTTGTTATTGCCTGTTATCATCTGCCCTGCTCGCATTGTGACTGCACATTTGTCTGCTGCAAACTAAGCCTAACTGCAGCCTGGCCAGAATGTAAAAAACTGCTATAATCAAAGCAAACATTCAGGAAATGTTGGTGCTCCCAGAACTTTCCCTTCTTGTGCTTTCTCAGTTGTAGCATCCTGGGGTCTGGAATATCTGGAACCAGCCGAGACAAGGATCAAGCCTGCAAAGTTCATCAAAACATCTGATACATCCCTTGAAAATGTGGTGGTGCATCGGGAAGGGGGAATCCTTTCCTACACCTACAAAGAGCTGTGTTGCCTTTGAAGCATGAGATTCAGTTGGAAGTTTTCATAGTAACACTATAATCAAGTCAGGATCCATTTCCTGACGTGGTTCTTTAACACAGAGCCAAGGAGTTTTCTTTCTAGGAACAAAGTTAGTATTTGGAATATTGCATTTAGGTGCAAAAAGTCCAGGTGCACTTTTGACAGTGGCCTTGATAGCTATTGCAGTTTGTCATGGTTATAATTTTAAGACAAGAATTTGATACTAGATCAGTGTGGAATTTAACGGCATAACAAACGACAAAACTCATGTTCAGAAAATGACACCCCGAGGTTAATGTAGTCATTTTGTTTCAGGAAAAAGCCTGGACAGGAAAGGTGAACCTTACTGGCTTGTGTGAAACGTGAACTTTATCAGCTTGTGCAAAAGAAATCACAAAATTTGCATTAAATTTCCTTTAAAATTATGCTGTGGTATCACACCAGTGAAGTCATTCCCAGGCACTCCACAGTGATTAGCAAGTTGATGGTAAGAAGCCAGTGTGAGACTTGAAGATCAACACCCTGAATAAATAGCAGATAAATTTGTGTTCTCTGAAAATAGTACGTTCCTTGTTCTGCTGCCACTTGGTTTTGTGTGTGCAGAGGACACTATCTTTACAAGCCAGTTCAGGTTTTTGCAGATTAACTGGTCCAGGGGCCCAAATGATCGAAAGGGCATCTCTGTGTATCTACAGGGAGGGTCTCGGTGCGACCTCTCATCGGAGGTTGGGCCAGGGAAACATGCCAAACCTCTTTGTTCAAATCCAGAACAGGGGATGAGTGTAAATGCAGCAGGTTTAATCTTTGAGTTTCATCTTCTAACAGTCCTTGGTCTAGGGTGCCAGTGTGCCCAGAGTTTCATGAGCATGGTCCCAGCCCACCGAGGAGCAGACGCTCTCCTAACTCCTTTTATCTAAAAATGATACTCAGTCACTGCCTGGGTTCCTGTCCTTCCTCATCCCTCAGGGATCCCTCCAGACTGGTTTTTATTCACCATTTCACTGGGTACTAAATTTTCCAAATGTTTTTCCACGTCAAGCCTGTCACGTGTCATCCCCCCGTACACCCTGCCGCTCCTGACACCAAAGTTTAGGCTCTTCTTTAACATCCAGCTCTGCCTACTTACATGACTTCTTCCTCCCTCATTTCTTTCAACATCTCTGCTCCTCATGGGACACTGCAGCTCTTTCCTGCTCCTGCCTTTCACCTCCCCTTTCTCCTCCAGACCCGCTCTCCCACCCACGTCATCAGAAACACTGCAGCAAACAGCCAGTCACCTCCAGGCCACATCTATGATTTGGAAGTCGCCGCTGCAGGCAACGCCTTTCATCTCGCAAACACTTGTGCCCTTGAAAAAAAAAGGCTGAGTGGAGATGTTGGCACGAAGGGAACAGAGCAGCCCCTTTGCATTTGCTGACTTGTCTCTTGCCTTGCCTTCCCCTGGGCTCTGGGAGCTTTCAGTTAGGGATGCAGCATGACAAAGGTGACAATGCGGGCAGCACGCAGGCATGGTCCTGCCTCAGTCAGCACTTTTATCAGCGGAGGTCACCTCTGCTCCAGGCTCTTGAAGTCAGATGTTGTTGGTTACACGTCCTTGGAAAGACTTGCAATAAGGCTGGCGGCCTCGGATAGCTGGACTTTGAGGGCCAGGAGGAAGAGGGTCTGCTAGACACCTCCCCTGTGCTCACAGGGCACTGAGCCCTGCACTGCCAGGGCATGGGTATCTGACCTCTTTGTGCTGTCCTCAGCAGCCTAGCAGTGTCAGAGCAGTCGTTCCAGTTGTTCCCATGCCAGGTCCTACAGCTCTGGGCAACTCTACCCATGGGGCAAGCTCATTTCACCCCACCACGATGGCACCGCTGTTGTGGTGGTGAACCAGCACAGTGGCTTCTGTCCAGATACATGGAGGTGATTCTCGTGTCTCCTCACCTTTTGATTGTTGCTTGACTGTTCATTTAGCGTGGGGATGTGTGACCTACTGGGATAGCACAGGGGACACAACCCTCCCTGGCTGTGCAGCACCCATCAGCACCCTCGTGGGTAGGAGCTGAGCAGCAGACCCAGGCAGAGCTTGAGCCCCGTTCACCGCTGGCCTGCCGTCGCTGGGAAGGCTGGACACCCCCACCACCCATGAGTGCAGGGCTTTGGTCCTCTTCACAGTCACCAGGTTGTCAGCCTGGTTGTGCCTTCACAAGCGCAAGGTTGTTGATGCTCAGCTTGCTGATGGATACAAGACCCCTGTTCGGTGGGAGAGGTGTCCTTCAGCCCGAAGGACCGTCATGTCCTGCTGGAATGGACTGTCCTTGTGCTACTGCATCGCAGGCAGCCCTGGGTCCTGCTGAAGTCTTGCTCTTCCCTTAAATATTAATGATGCTGTTCAGCTGAGCTGCCTCACTTCTGAGATCACATACGGGGCAAGTCAGGCTTTTTTTTTCATCTTCATCTGCCATCTGCTCTTTCATCATGTAATTTGTAAAGGAGAGGCCCTTACATTCAGGAAAATCATTTGATGAAAAGACACGCTGTTTCCCTGTGATACCTTTTCTTGGGATGTTAACTGCTCTGTGAAAGATAAATAGGTTTAATTAGTGTTAAGACATTTCTTTTTTAACATTTACAAGAGCCTAATTGTTATTCCCCTTGCATAGGCAGCCTCAGAATTTAAAGCATAGCACAGACTAATCAATCTCCTGTGTGGCGTGCACTGGCAGGAGTGTCCAATGAATAATGTAAGACCACGTTGTCATGTTGCTCTCGAAGAAAATACCCAAATTCTGCTCTCGCTTTCTGAACTCCTGTCTATGACGGATTGATTGTATTCCCACGGGAGCCAACTCTGCCGGGAGCTGCCAGGCTGAGTGGAAACTGTCCTTTTTCCATCCACCATGGAAAGCTTTTACAAGTCCCAGGAGGAGCAGATTCAGGCAGATCACTGTGCTTGCTGACAGTGTGATGTACACCTTGTCATACAGGGTCCCAAAGCATCTCCTGTTCAGAGCCCAGCGTTGCTGCCCAGTTCTTTCAAGGCAGAGGCTGAATATTTATTTACAAAGTACCCAACAAACTTTCTCCAGATCCTTTAGCTGTTACAGAGCTTGTTTTCTGGCCGCACGGGAACATGAAGTATTTCATGGCCCTATGAGAAGGACTCTCTGTTCTGACTCCCTCCGTTCCCACAAGCAAAACTATCGCAACCTGTGAACAAATTTGGAGATATGTTAGTTAAAAAAACCTCAAAGCTGTCAACATCCTGCTAAAAGCAGTGTCCTGCCCCTTGCAATGGGCAGCAACAGATGGCTACAGTAGATGGAACAGGAACACTATTGCAAGAGGCCATAGGAAATCCTGCTCTTTGGGAAGTTTCTTCCTGAGCCATATTAATTAGAAATCAGTCTTGTTCGGAAGATCAAACATCCCAGCCTAGAGAAGTGTGAGGTTTCTCCTCAGCAGAAATGCTGATGGATCTGAACGCAAATTCACATTCATTGCTCGTTCTGGAGTCGGGAAGAGCGCTGAAGTTTCTGAGAACAACACTCGGCTTCCTCCAGCACTAGGGCCAGGACTGATGCTGAGCACTGGGCAGAATGGATCCCCTCTGGTCAAGAATAGCTCACGATCCTCTGTGCTTCTCTGCAGATGTGATAGTGTCTGTTAGGGAGTTTCTGGCAGGAAGATTGGGGCCTCACGGCTGCTCCCAGGCAGCACCCATAGGAGAGGGGTTATGAGGTTTTTTTCTTAAAAAATCCCTGATCTTAGCTAAGAGAGGATGAGTTTAAACCAAGACAGAGAGGGGAAAGGAGAAGAAGAAAGTTAAGCTGGTGGTAAAAGGTGAAATTAAATTTACTAAGAAAAAAAAATCAGAGGAGAATAATATAACATAGAGAAAGTCTCTCAGAGGTCCTGAACTGTTCACAAAGATGAAAACCCACAGCCACCTAAAATGTAGGACAAGAAGCAACTTTCCTCTCTTGCTTTTGCTGAAAACCTGCGAGCGCTGACCAGTAGCTGCAAAGATTGGCATCAAGCATGAACAGTGCGGCAGAGAGCCAGGGGAGGGCACCAGAAGCTGCAGAGCTGATGTGTTGCCACATCCCCAGCCAGAGCGGGCTGGGAGGTGCTGGAGGCAGCTCAGCACCCTGAGCTTGCACCCATCCCTGGGCTGTCCCGCTGCAGCTCAGCACCCTGAGCTTGCACCCATCCCTGGGCTGTCCCACTGCAGCTCAGCACCCTGAGCTTGCACCCATCCCTGAGCTGTCCCGCTGCAGCTCAGCACCCTGAGCTTGCACCCATCCCTGGGCTGTCCCATTGCTCACGGGACCATTGCCCTCCCGGCCTTTGTGGCTTCGCATCCATCAGTCCCGGCCAAGGGAAGGTGAGGCACGTTACACGTATCTACAGATGCCTGCTGTCAGAAAGGCAACTTGGATCCATGTTTGTGCTCAAAGCACATAGGCAGGAGGCAATTTTGTGTATGCACACAGTTTTCTGCCAGAGTATAAGGTAACCAAGGGGGTGCAGGGAGGTCACATCTGCACCCCCTGGGAAGGTAGGACCCCGGACACAGCACTGATCACATAGAAACAGGGTTAGTGGTCCCTTTCTGTGAGCTGTGTGGGGAAACAGCTGTGATTTCTAGGTCTGCCAATCCGTCCCTAAATGTTGCTGGCAGCTTATCCAAACTGCAGCTCAGAAATCAGCAGTTCCACCCGGCTACCCAGAAAACCGAGCTGTCAGCTTCCCTGGACCCCGGCTCGTGGGGACCATTACCTTTGGATTTGTTCCCTGAATATTAATCATGCTGTTCCCTCTTGGGCACTCTGCCTAAAATAATAGCAATAAAAGCCCCAGCATAATCTCGAGACTAGCACTACAGAAAGGGCTGGATTCCTGCACTGACTGTGGCCAGTTGGATACTTAAGGGCCAGATCCTATAAGATGCTGCATCATCTGGCCACGATGCAGTAGATAAATAAGGTAGAGTTTCACCTGAAGCCAGTGAATCACCCCCATTAAAATCAATAGGACAAATCTCATTAACTGGGTGGATATAGTACCTACCTCTGCATTCTGTCCTTCTATAATAAAAAGCTCGATCGAACCATTTTTAAATAATATGTCAGCTCCAGAAGTAGAGGCAAAATTGGCTAAAGTCATTTTTTTTTTCTACACATCACACTTATTGGCAGGAGGCTGACTGCAAATTCCAGCAGAAGAGGAGAGTGCAAGAGGAGCTCTCCTGCAGAGTGTAATCCTCAAAGAAGAATGTGAGTTTAGTCGCCTCCAGCGGTTTCTCACCATGTTGTCAGGTTTAGAGATTCCCCTGGGACTGCAGGGAAGTGCCTCTCTGAAAGGTTACGTGCGGTGGAACAGAGCTGTGAGGCGACAGAAAGAAGAAAGGCAGGAATGAAAGAAGAAAGAAGAGGAGAAGAAAGCAAATCTCCCTGACAGCTCTATCCTTAATAGCGTTCTCTTCTACCGAAGGAGGAGATATAAACCACCCCCCTCGTTTCTCTCTCCTCCTTGGCTAAGCACAGATTTTTTTTCCTGAGCCACTCTGTGGAGCAGCAATGTAGCGGCAGCTCCTTCCTCGTCCCCCTCCTCCTCGGGCAAGCCTCCTGGGTGCGATCCATCGCAGGCTGCGCAGCAGGTGATGCCCCATTGGGTCTCTGTGCCCATCTGCCCCTTCGCAGTGGCTGAGATACCTGCTGAGAGGAGGGAATATATTGTAGAATCATGGAATCATTTTAGTTGGAAAAGACCTTTAAGTTCATAGAGTCCAACTGTCGACCGTATCAATGGATCTGGGAGGTGGAATGAGGGAGGTGGCCCTGAACAGGCTGAGCAGCCTCCGTGTAGAGAATAAACCACCGAGAATGATGACAAGAGACGTCTCTGGACAGAGCAAACACTTACTCTAAAACTGCCAGTGGTTAGAAATACGCTAAACTGTTTTGGAGAGCTGCTGGTTTTTTGCAAGGAATGGAAAAGCGGAGAATGGATGTGATGCTTTGTTATTGTAGGGTGGCTACAAACATCTCTAAGCGTTCACAGATGTTTGTAAGAGGGCCATGTCTCTGTGCTTTTTGCCCCTGTTGTCCTCATAAACTCACTCCAGTGTTCAGTCACAGAAACGCAGACGAGCTTGGAGCTCTGCAGCTTCCAAATGGTTCTCATTGGACTTCTGTGGTCTTACAGGTTTACTGAGGACCCCAGCATTTCCCTCACCCCTCTGCATACCCCAGGTCATCTTGGTACACCCAGATCACAGCAGGGCCACAGCTCAAGGTGTCCTTTCAGCAGGGCAGCCTCGCCCTCGGGAGATGCATGTGCAGCAGGAAATCAAAGCACAAGGCAGATTTATCTTTGGAAAACAAGCCAGGGTTTTATTAGTTTGCAGTCTTAACGTCAGCACGTCCAATCTCACCAGATCCTTCCCAAGCTAGCTGCTCGGAAGACAGGTGAAGATGAACTGCATCAGGTCGCTGTTTCCGTAGTTACCACCCAAAACCCCTGTGACAACAAACTGCGAGATCTGCATCCAGCTTCCGTCACTCCTTGATGGCAACTGTTGCTTTTGGCAATTTCTTCTCTTGTGCTGGTCACATAAACCACAACGTGTACTTGCTCTTCCTTGTCAAGCCTTCAAAACCATCGGTATTTCTGACACAAGCACTTGTGCAACCGTGTTCCCACAGGTTTTTGCCAAGAGCTCCCACTCAGCAAATCCGTGGCTTTTGCCAGGTAGCTCAGAGGGCTGCGTGTTGGCCAGCTCTGCAGAGCTCAGCCCGCCCTCACGCTCCTCTGTTCTGCTTTTCAGAAGCAGAAAAAAATGCCCTTTCCATGTGCTTTGCCCATTTATCTTCTCCCCGATACTTGCCTTGCAGAGCGGAACGGTGGTGGGGCTATAAATACCCAGATATTATTGCCTTCTCATAACTTTTCCTCAAGCATGAAGTGATCAGCCCTGTTGATCTTGCTGAAACGCATTTCCTAGAATAGTCCATCAGGGAATCTGCATCCCCACGTTGGAGGAGCGGTGTGGCAGGGCCGGGCAGGCGTGCGGCCACGGGGGCAGCCCCAGGTGGCTGCGACAAGAGGACAAGGGAGTGAAGGGCAGACGCCAAGCAGAGGAGAGTGATGGATTTCCATCAGAGACATGAGCAGCGACAAGGAGGTGAGAGTGTGAGAAGAAAAGAGGAATCTCCCCTCTGCCGGGAATTCACAGCGAGGCAGATGCTGCTCTGCTCACCCAGTCTTTTCTCCCTCAAGGTGGCTCTGTGTTTCAGTGTCCTTCCCCTGTGCCTCAGTTTCCCTGGAACATTGGATATTTTTGCAGTCTAGCCGAAGAGAGGCCAGGTCAAGCCTTCCCTGCCCAGCCGAGGAGCTGTGCAGGTGAACCCTTCCTGGGGCAGAAGGGCTTGCAAGGCTTATGTGGAGGGCAGGTGATGGCTTTACACAGAACCCCAAAGGCGTTTCACACCCTGTATTCTCCACTCCTGTCCCACCAATACCCGAAGGACTTTCCAGCCTCCAGAGCAAGCCGCTCCTGGCTGCTGCCCTCGCAGTGAGGATGCAGCAAGGAGCTGGAGCGGGTGGATTCACTTCCCTCAGCAGCTCGACCCCACAATCTCAAGATTTTTCACAGGGAAAGAACCGCATACAACACTTTTCCTTTCTTCTCCCTTATCACCTAATGAAAATCATCTCCTAGCTAAATAAAATTCGCCCTCACAGTACACCCAGCCCTGAGGGCAATTAAAGAAACATAATGAATCCTGCTTCTTATTTTTTTTTAAAGCAATTAGCTTGAAGTGGATACAAAGGTGAACCTTGTAGCTTTTAAAAATTACATGACTCATGGCTTTTGATGGGGAAAGCAATATCGGTTTATAAGCCTCTAATAGCACTTTCACATGCAATTGCCCATGGGAAGAAGGGGTTGAGGCACAAGATGAGAACGTGGCATCTAGGGGAGCATTATTCAGCCTTTCTGATGAAGAGATTTGCGGCTGTCATGTTTGCAGATCATCTCTATTTACTCGCTGGCTGCCGTCACATGAAGATGTGCCAAGAGCTTGAAGTGCTGTCAAGAGCAGGGGCCAAAGGGCAGCGGATTGGCACACGGATTCATGCAGAGGGAGAGGAGACCGCAGCTGTGGAAAGATTCAGCTGAGGGCCATTGAAGCAGAAGGACTTTGGAAGTTGGAGATAAGTCAGAGAACGGCCCCACATCTGCAAACCAGGTGCCTTTAATCTTTCATCCTCCGGGCTGGGTTGTGTGATGGTGCCTTGCTCTCCCTTCTCCGTCCTTCAGCTCCCTGGCTGGTCCTGCTTTGCAGGCCAGTTACACAGCAGTTACTGGTCTCATAACTCACAAACTGGAGAGAGGCTCGGCCATGCTGGACACTGATTGCAGGAAATTTCAGGCTGTCTCCGTGTTTGTACAGCACCAGATACAGAAGGGCTCTGGCTTCCACATAGCAACCACAGCTTACAAGGGGCAATGGGTTTAACCTAAAAGAGGGAGATTAGACTAGATGTAAGGAAGAAATGTTTTACCATGCGAGTGGTGAAACACTGGAGTGGGTTTCCCAGAAAGGTGGTAGATGGCCCATCCGTGGAAACATTCAAGGCCAGGTTGGACGGGGCTCTGAGCGACCTGATTGAGTTGAAGATGTCCGTGCTCCCTGCAGGGGTGTTAGGCTAGATGATCTCTAAAGGTCTCTTCCAAGCCAAAACATTCTATAATACTATGATTCTAAAGCAATCGTCACCTTTTTCAGCTGCAGTTTATTGATCTGTCGGACACAAGAAAAACAGCAGCTGATACTGTGTAAAGCACATCTGCCTGGGTCCCTCCATCCTTGGACGTCCAGCTGTGGCCTGGTGGAGCCGGTCCTGCCAAGATCTCCCATCCCAAGCTGTTGAGCATGGCATGCGGCTTCCCAGGGCTTCGTGCTCCTGCAAGACCTAACACAAGGAGAGGCTTTTCCAGCACGGCTGCATTTTGTCTGAGCCTGGAAGGGTTTCCAAGCTGTGTAAGAAACAACCCCAAAGCCTGGGAAAACTATTTCTTGAAAATGTTGGTTTCCCCAAGGGTGGGCACAGCACTAGGCTTTGGCTTGTGAATCTGCCACGTCTAGACAAGCTCATGGGAAGTAAAATAGCCACAAATGAACAAAGCCGCTCTCTGCTCCTCGGTAGGGTCATATCCTGGGAGGTGCAAAGGCAGCGTATGGAAGAAAATTATTTTGGTTTCCAACTTTAACAGCTTGTTTCGTCTACAAGGATAATTAGTACAAACAAAATGAAAATATAGCTCCCTGGCTTTGCCCTGCACCGAAAACTGGAGATATCCCTGCAGATGCCTACTGTGTGTTTCCTCTAATTAAGCTGGCAGTCTCGTTTGGGCCAACTCCAGCCCTCAGCAGAGGGAGCAGCTTTGTTACAGCTTGGATGAGTCCTGCCAGCAGGACTCCTCTCTGTGACTTCACAGGTGGATGGGAAAGCAGCCCTGGTGAGGGACCTTGTCACCGACTCTACTCTCTGCCATGCTGTCATAATAGCGGAGCCCACGCAGCATGGAGAACCCAAGAAGACAAAGCAGCCCAAACCGCTGTGTTTGAGACAATTCCTGCTTTGAATGTCACAACTGAGGTCTCCTCCTGCAGAGCCATGCTGTCACAAAGGCACCTTTGCTATATGCTGCCACCAGCAGTGGCACCTCCTGCATCTCTCAGGCTATTTCTCACGGCTGGAGACCCTCTGCAACAACCCTGGGAAGCCTCAAGAGTCAGAGATCCCCAGGACTGCTCTTTTTAGTGGGAAACCATCTCCACTTTCACCTTCCACCCCGTCCTGCTGCACTCCAGAGGTGCAGCTTTGGAGGACTGCTGCAGGAGGTGGTCATTTAACACAGCCACGGGGTCTGCCTCACTCTGAGCTTGTCACTGCCTTGCCTACCACGTTCCCCGGCTGGCACTCAAGAGGAGGCTGAGCCAAGTATTTGTGGTGTAGAGCTCAAAAGCTACGCTGAACCGTGGGTGAGTGACATCACCCAGGAGTGAGTCCAAGCACACTCTGGTAAGACAAGTTGCAGGTGGAAAAAATAATTGGCAACTCCTTACGAACGCCCACGTGGCTCTCCTGCCCATCGGTCTTGCTGCCGCAGCTCTCCAGCCAACCTTGGGCACCCAGGGCTGCAACCGCATCAAGTCAGAACCTCCAGCTCAGGAAATTTGGCATCTCCTTGATGATTCAATGATTCTATGATCACGCTGGGTTTTAAAGTAAACCCCGAGGAGGGGAAACACAGGCAGCATTTCTCCTCCTTGCAAGCGGCTCGATTTCACCACGGTTGCCTTGCTCGGAGCATCCAAAAGGGAAAAGCAAGGACCTGGATGCACTCATGCAGCTGCGGCTGGGGGCAGGGCTCCTGCTGCTGAGCCGGGGGGGGTGGAAAAGCAGCTTCTCCGTGCAAGAGCAGCTGAGCAGCGAGGAGCTGCTGCCGTGGGCCTCGCAGAGGTTCACGTGGCTCTGCCCGGCTGGAGCCTCTTCCCGGTGCCCCGCGCAGCCAGCGACCACTGTCAGGTGTTTGCGGTAATGGACCCAAGCAAACAAACCCATTTGGGGAATAAATGAGGATAACAGCTAAATCGGAGGCAGTCGCTACCTGCTCACAAGCAGCCTGCCAGCTGAGGATGGGAAATCTAACCCGCCGAGGAAGCTGTTATGCTCAGAGCATCCAGGCACCGGTGAAGCCCACAGAGCAGCCAGGCACCCACGGTGCGGGGAGAGCACACACGCTGCTGGAGGGTGTTTTGTGAGGGTGTTTTGAAGGGCAGCAGAGCTGGGCTCTGTCCGGGCAGAGAGACACACAGGATTCCCCTCACCTGGGAAACCAGACAGGAAACTGCAACTCCTGCTCCACAGGAGTTGGTGGGAAAACATCCTGGTCTCCAGCCCCGTGTGCCTGTGTCCCAAAATGGGACTCCTGCCTGAGGCAGACTGTCTCATAGCCAGAGCTTGACCTTTCCAACACCAATTAGCTGGGAGAGGAGCCATGCAGCTAATGAGCACATGAAGGGGTTTATCTCACCCGGCAGGCACGGACATTGACTATAAAGTTCTTGGCAAAGGCAGCAGCTCAGTATTGATCTTGGGAAGGCCAGGTGCTCCGTCGCATAAAAATCACACAGAGAAATGTTTGTTGCTCCCATCTAACTCCTGCTCCTTGAGACGGACACCTTGCTGTGCCCAGTGTGGTGAAGAGCCCTCATCATGCAATAGGTGACATCTGAGGCACTCAAGGTGTTCAACAGCAAGAGATTGGCATCACCTTAGGGGTTCTCTGCTCTGCCCCTGCAGGGGGATGCCAGGCTGCGGTGCCAATGTACCCAGTGATCGCAGAAGCCTGGCCAGGGGCAGGAGATCGCAGTGCTGGAGAACAGATAGACAGCATCACCATAGGGGCCTTGAGAGATACGTCAAGAAAGACATTGAGGTGCTGGAGCGTGTCCAAAGAAGGACATTGAAGCTGGTGAAGGGTCTCAAGAATAAGTCTCATGAAGAGCAGCTGAGGGAGCTGGGGTTGTTCAGCCTGGAGAAAAGGAGGCTCAGGGGAGACCTTACTGATGTCTGCAACACCGTGAAATGGGGTTGCAGCAAGGTGGGAATTGATCTTTTCTCCCCTAACAAGCAATAGAACAAGAGGAAATGGTCTCAAGCTGTGCCAGGGGAGGTTTAGATTGGAACAATTTCTTCACCGAAAGGGTTGTCATGTCAAGGAAAAGGCTACCCAGGGAAGTGGTGGAGTCGCCGTCTCTGGAGATATTTTAAAGATGCGTAGATGTGGTACTTACGGGCACAGTTTAATGGTAGACCTGGCATTGCTAGGTTAATGGTTGGACTTGATGATCTTTAAGGTCTTTTCCAGTCTAAACGGTTCTGTGATTGCATGTACTACACCCATGGAGATCAAAGGGAAGGTTTGTTTATTTTTCTTGATACAGAGTTTGCAGGAATGAGGTGTTGGGAATTGTTCTCAGTAACTGCCCAGTTTGGCTGGTTTTCTTCCCAATAAACTGGTGTCTGGAGCATCTAACCTTTCAGAAGGGTCAGCGCAGAGGAGAAAAGGATCTCAGTACCACAGTCGCAGCTGGGGATGGGGCTGTGGAGGTCCATGGCAGGCTGGGTGGCAGCGCCTGGATGTCGGGGACCTGCTGGGGAAGCTGCCAAGGATTCCAAGAGCTGTCCCCGAGCTGGCCCCTCATGCTCAGGAGATTTGAGCTGGTTACTTTTCTATTCCACCTACTTAGAGCCAAGCGTGGTAAGTGCTGCTAAAACCGCTGTATGTGGGATTAAGAGCGGATAATTAGCCCCGAGGTTTTCTGCTGTCTGTACCTGCAGGAGGCTGGAACAAAATTCTGAGTCAGACAAAAACAGCATTTAGAAAATGTACCAGGCCCAGGCAGAATAATCAGTCACTGGTAATGACTATTTATCTTGCCACATCTCCCATTGTAACGTCCTCACTGCCTGGCGCCGGGTTTGCAGGGAAAGGGCATCCTGTAAATCTCGGAGGCGCGTTTCTCCAGTGGGAGATAGTGTCCTTCTCACTTCACAGGCTGGAGAGATGCGCTGAGCTGTAACCTGGCAGCCAGCAGAAATATGGCAGCGAGGCACAGCCTCACCACCGAAGCACCTTTGCTGTGTTGTGAGGAACTGATGTTTCCTTCCCAACCCCGGCTCTGCGCTGGCCACGTAGCAATTCCCACTGCAATCATTTTAAACAAACCTTTAATTTGTGATTCTGTCCAGGCCGATAATCCCCACGCTGGCACAGCCAGAGGAAATGAGTCTTGTACCGTGGCAGGCTGTAATAACATATCGTAATATTTCTTCCTTTGGGAAATCCTGCCAAGGGCATCGGAGATGACTTGTGAACAAGGATGAATGAAGCCCTGCAATCCACCTGCGAAGCAGAGCAGATTTTGTCCTGTTTTGTAGGCAAGATAAGGGGAACAAAAACGTTCCCAGGAGCTCAGGAAGGTCACCAAGCAAGGAATAAAACCCGGGAGTCCTAGCTCCCCATCTCTAGGTTTAATTGCTACATACAGCAGGCTCACCATTTCAGTCATCGAGGATTTGTCCCCAAACTTTCCTTGGAAGATGATCAGGCAGTTAGACAGAGGCACCACTATGAGCTTAAGCATCAGAAAAAAAAGAGAGAGGTTCGCAGGAGCGTGGCTTAATTCACATTGGCCTGTCAGCTTGGAGCATGCACATGTTCAAATATCACAACTGAAGTAACTGATAACCGGTCATTTATTAATCTCTGGTAACTCGATCTGCCCTCTCAACTTTAAGTGCTGAGCAGAGATGATGCCCTCAGGAGCTGGAGATCAATTTAAATTTTCAGAAGCCTTAGTCCCTGACTCACTCCATAGTGCCAGAGCTCCTTATAATAACTGTTGAGAGGATCTTCTGTCACGTAACAGATCCCGTTTCCCTGTCTCTCAGCCCTGGCTGCCACATCCTCCTGTGCTGGAGAGTCATTAATACCCACGCAGGAGGGCACATATACGTATGCCTGGAGAAGCCTGGGATTTGCACCATGGCAAGCTCCCAACCCCCTTTCAAGCCGACACTGAAGTCCTCTGGGTATCGGTGCTTTCATACAACATTGTCTGGAGGAGAGAGGGGCCTCTTGAGCCCCGTGTCTTGCTTCTTACTCATTCTTGTTTCTGGGTGATGCTCAGATATACTGAGCAAAGTCCCCTTGTGAGTGGCAGTTCCAGCCAAGAGTTTAGAGTTGAACTAGACCAAAGAGATCAGGGAAAACAAGTCGCCGAGTTAGAGCAAGACGTGGCCCAGGTCATGTAGCCAGCCCGGCGGGGAAGGGAATCAAACTGCATTAGTAAACTCCCTGTTTAATGGCCCTGATGCAAAACCTGATTGCTGATTGCTCCACGCAGTCGTATCACAGGGACCTCAACTGACTCTCAGCACCCCTCAGCTGGCTGCACTCCAGCTGCCCACCTGGACTGGGACCAGCCCTCCCAGTTCCACCTCTCAGGGATCCTCATCAAAAATTAAGAGCCCTGAAAGTGAGTTTGGCAGCAGCCCAGCACTGCCGACCCAGGAGGCTCCGCTTCATTAGCCCCAAAACATTGCCGACCACAAGAGCTTTACTTCTGGCATTGCAGGTTCTGCCTCCCAGTAAAAGCAAAATGCAATTTATGAGAGCACGGCCAATAATGTGAAACTCGCTCTGTCGCAGCTGGTT
>NW_009719928.1:19357-20968 GCF_000703405.1 Apaloderma vittatum | reverse complement strand
GTAACTATTTTGGGAAAGCTGCTCTGTCCTGAAAGCAGAGGTCCTGCCTGCAATTGACAGGCTGGGAGAGGGACCCTGACACTTGCAAACATCCCACCCAACAGCCACAAGGCTGGAAACCGGTCATAACGTGGATGTGCTCACTCTCCTCTCCTAGCCAGCTGCAGCTCTTGGCTTGGGGGACCTGGACAGTCCCTGCTCTTCATTTCAGCAGTTTCAGCCGATCAAGAACCTGTTCTCACCTGGAGATAACAAGCAGGAGCTGCTGACACTGGATGCACCGTAGGGGGAAGCGCTGGGATGCACCAGAGTATCCTATTGCTACCTCACTGCTGCCACAGGCAAGAAAAAAGGAAAGGTGCACTGGTTGGTTGAAATGTTCTCACTTCTATTCAGATGCCTTACAGTTACAAACTGCTCCCCCGCTGCCCCTCCCCCAGCCGGCGAAGCTGCGGGTTCTCCTGCGGCAGCGCCCTCCCGGTGCCCCAGCCAAGGGCAATGTCATCCCTGTGCCGCTCCTCCGGGTCGTGTGACACGTCTGATGCTCTCACGTTTGAACATGTCAGTCTGAGGCATCTGCAAAAGTCTCTTTCCCAGATCTTTGGGGAACCTCTGTTTCTCAGAGCTGCTTTGCAAGATCAGCGGAGAGAAAAATTCATAAGCTTGAGCTGCCGTGGGCGGGCAAGGTGCCTCCTGAGGATCCTCTGGAGCAAGTTCTTCCTGGGTCTCCCAGTGGGGAGCTCCAGGCTGGAGCTGCTCCTCTGATAGCCCACCCCCAGGAGCCCCCTTTCTTTCTTCTCTGCCTCTTTGCTTTCCAGAACATCCTTTATTTGGATGCCTCTGAGTGGGCTGGCGTATCTCCTGGGCAGGGAAAGACTTGCTAGAGCCCTGTAGGCCCGGCTGCCTCCGCCATCCTTGCAACTGGTGGCATGGGGACTCAGCTGCTTGTGGTCCCTCAGGCCTCCACCCATCTGGGAGCAGCCACCTCCACCAACAGCAAGAATCCTGGGGCATCTGCAGCACGCCAACTCCTCCTGCCAACCGGGACACGTGTCAGCAGCAAGAACTCAAAGACAAACTGAGCCCGCGTGAAAAAACAACGCTTCTTCACTGGTGACCTGTGGGCTCTGCCCCAGGGTGACAAAGCCATACGGGGTGGTGACCTTGGGAAGGTGGGGCAGGGACAGAGTGGCCTGAGCAGTGAGGTCTGGGAGAGCCTGGGCAAGCCTGGCGTTAGAGCAGGATGAGCTAGAGCCAAGCATATCCTGCTTATCCTCTGCTGCTGAGTCTGAGCTGCTCCTCCAAGCTGTCCCCACCAGCTGCCCCTTCCCCTTGCCGGAGAGCCTGTTCTTCCCATGGATGTCCAGAGAGGGGATAATAAACTGTGGGATGCGGTCAGGGGTCACCACCTGGAGGAAGATGCCCCTGGAGCTCTTCCCCTGGAGCTCGGCGGGACAGAGCATCCCCTCCCAGAGCGACATGGTCAGACCGACGGGGCTTCTCGCAGCGGTGCTGGGTATTTATGCTCTGCAGCCAGACCTGATTGCTCTCTGCGCGGTGACGCACGGTGACGCCAGCTGCCAGGTCCCCGCACCTGCTCCCTACCGACAA
>NW_009719928.1:18609-19188 GCF_000703405.1 Apaloderma vittatum | reverse complement strand
TGGGAGCAGGAGGGACCACAGCGAGGGGTGGCCGGTGCACGATTAGTCACCGACCGTGGGCACCAGGCAGAGCTGAGCGGAAGGGGCAGCTGCAGCTGAGAGTGGGGAACAAACATTTCAGTTCTGTCTAGCAAAACTCCTGTCAGGAAAATCTCCGCCTCATCCCACACAATTACCCAGAGAAATCGGAAATTTCAAGCACCCGGGGCCCTCTCCCATCTCTGCTGTCGCTGGGGCTATGTGCTGCCTTGTTTCTCAGCATCCCTGGCTGTGGCTCAGGGAGGGGACAGTCCCAGGCAGCCCCCAGGCTCGAGGTCACGGTGCATCCTCACAAAACTGCTCTCCCAGCAGAGCCTGGGCCAGATATCGCTTTGCCTTCTTCGCCCTCGCTGCAGCCAGGCAGGGCAGAGCTGCAGAGCCGAGTCGTCCTGCCACCCTCCCCTGAGCCAAGGAGGCCTCCTCTGCTAGCGGCTGCTTTGGGATGGTTCCTGCTCTGCAGATGATGCAGAGAGAAAAAATAGCTCCATTTCAGTGCGGTGCAGGGTCTGGCCCTGCAGCTGCTCTTCTGTAATGTGCCAC
>NW_009719928.1:9601-18543 GCF_000703405.1 Apaloderma vittatum | reverse complement strand
TTTTGACATAAGCGAGGATCAGGAGCATAGACAAGCCCAGGAGACCATCTCAGAGCATCACAAACAGCCACATCCCAGCTCTGCATCTCTCCCCCGTGGCCGGTGGCAGGGCTACAAGTGACACCTGTGGATGCTGGATTGAGATCCCCTCTTGCACAGTGCCCTGTTCAGCTGGATGAAGCGAGGAGGTGGGTGCCCCGTTACCCTGGTGGGGTGCCCTACACCCTGAGGGCAATGCCCACACGTCGTGCCCACTCCTCAGCCCTCGCTGGCGTTTGCAGCAGGGCGTCCGTTACCTTGCGACCGTGTAAACTGACACCTAAACATCAAATGCCTTTCCCTGCTCCAAAACCCACATGCCTGGTAGAAATAACGGCTGAAAAATCCCTCCTAATAGTTGTGAGACCTGAACTGATCAGAGACGTGACCACAGCCCATCTGCATGTCATGGCGCTCGGCTCAGCCAAGCGCAGAGCCAGGGCTGGGATACTGGTGCTGAGCTGCTCGCAGGGCTCAGCAGGTCCACGGCCCACACGATGCCCGGAGCAGCTTCCAGGTGTACAGGCTGCACGAAGTCAAAACCTCAGAGAGTGTCCAGAACAGGGGCTGAGAGGATCTGCTGGGGAACAGCTTCTGGGAGGTGCATTCTAGGAGCTCAGTTAAGCCCGTTTTGCGAAGGGGAGCGTGCGTGCGTGCCCGTGTGCACACAGGACTTCTGGCTAATGTGGTTTCACAGAACCAGGCTTACTCCCTTCCTTTCATCTTTGTTGGCTGAAACAAATCCCAGCCCCAGCTTCCCCGCAGCGTGGGAGCAGAGAGAGGGCACAGACCAGGAGAGACACTGAGGGGCCTCTTCTCACCTGGCATCCAGCTTCGCCCCATCGCTGGGGGTGCGGGGGGCTCAGTGGGGCAGGTTTTTCTGGCATCTCATCACCCTCTGCCATCAGCTGTTTGCATCAGCACAAAGCGAGGGGAGAGATCCCAAATCAAAGGCTTGGCAAGCTACAACCCCCAGGGATGAGACAGGCACCCCAGATTGAGAGAAAATAGCCCCTTTACCTGAGAGCCATCAGCCCCAAAGCAAAACACCAGAGCCAGTGCTCAGGGCAGGGGAGCCCCCACGGGAGGGCACGGGGGCTGCTCCACTGATGAGTGAGGCCAGTGGCTCGTCAGTGCTACGAGGAGCAGCTGGGCCAGTAACTACAAGTAGCTTGAGGGCCACAGAGTGGGCTAAGCCTGGTTTGTCTCCACTCTGGCTCTTGGGCTCCATGGAGCAGCAACTAAGCCCATGTACCAGCCCAGAGCAGGTAAAGATCCCAACAGGCTTGTTTTTGCTGGGGGCACTGTTGGAGCTGGTGTGGAGGGTGTCTGACCTTTCTTTCTCTGTCTAGGGGAGGCTCCTCACCTGTAAGGAGCCCTCCTCTTTCTCCAGCAGGTTCCTGTGCCTCATCTTCCAGCTGACTTCTGTTCAGTACCTGGTACGTGATGTTTTTGCTGATGGTGGAGCTTGAAGCGAAGGGAATGGAGTGATAAAACCTTGAGACTGGTGTTTCTTTTTTTTTTATTCTACCAGATATTTTCTGTTTTTTCATCTTTTTTCTCCTCTACCCTGTGCTCAGTGGGTGCTTGTCCTCTGCTTTCCTCCCCTTTCCAGATTTTGCCCTCTACGTGATTTGGTCTTACCTTGCTCCCTTCTGCTAGAAGCTGTTGCAGCTTTTCTCTCTTTTTCTGGGCTAGGAGAGTTGGGAGGCCTCTGAGGACATGGTACAGTCTAACTGGTCCTGTTTTGCCTGACGGAAGTTGGTCCCAGTCTCATCCCTGCACTGGGACAGAGCGGGGCTTAAGAGTTTTATTGAGAACTGTAGAAGCTCTCGCATGACCTCATGTGCCTCTCTTGTTTGCAGCTAAAGGTCCTTCAGAAGGTGTCACTCTGGATTGGATCTGTGGTCCCTGTGGAGACTGTTATCAGCAAAGTCCACCCTCCACTGGCTCCCACCAGGCCAGGTCGACTTATCGAGAAGCTCGGGGGGACGTTAACACGCCTCCTCCTCTCCATCATCCCTAACAGGGTCCGGAACATCCTGGGCTACCTGTTGGCAGAATGGGGCCAGATTAACATGCCCAAAGGTAAGAGCTGTGGCCTCTTGGACCACCTGAAGGCTTGACAGCTCAGAAGCACACAGCACCACCTCACTGCTGTGCTGGGCAGAAAGCTGGGAAACGCACAGATGTGTGTTGGTTCTGTATATGTTGTAACTGTGCTTCCCAGGAATCCCTGCAGAGATCCGAGAAGCTCTGATCAACCCATTTAACAAAGCAAACAAGAGGAAGTGGGGTGACGTAGCTCTGGAAGAGCAGGACTCCTGGCTCACACTGCTGGAGAGGGACCTGCCAGAGGATGACTCTGAAGACCTCACATACAAGGTGTGATGTCCTGTTCCTCAGCAGCTAAGCAATTTGCAGAGGACTGTGTTTAGCTGCTGTGAGCTCCTGGTAGACTGGGAGCAGAGCAGGGACCTCACTGGGAATTGCCCTTTGAGGGCTGCAGGCTCTCCAAAGAGCACGTGAACATCACTTCCTCGGTGTGTGAAGGTGTGGGTGCCCTACTTGTCCCATAACACTGAAGTTTCCCTTTGGTCGATGGCCCTGCAAAGCAGCATCTCTGTCGCCCTTGGCCATTTGGCTGTGGCTCCCAGTGCCTCTGGGAATGGGGCTGGTGTGTCTTTCCTCAAACCGCTTCTTTCCTCCCCAGCCCTCGGATGTGGAAACAGATAGTGAGGAGTACAAGTCCCAGAACGACACTGAGGCAGACCTGGAGCTTGAAGAGCAGGATGGGGTCGTTATGCTGAAGGAGTCTTCAGATCTCCAGGTAAGTATGCCAGCCCCATACTGGCTGTAGACTTGGTCCTGGGTACATTTGCAAATCCTGGGCTGGAAGGATGTACCTCAGTCCTTGCTCCCTTGGCCACAGAAGGAGACCTAGCTCTCCACTCCCTTTGCTGCCAGTGAGCTAGGAAAGGGTTGTAGGACCTTCGACTCTTCTTGTTGTGCAAATAGACAACCTTAGCCCCACATGTCATTGAGATGATGCTGGTTGTGTATGATGCAGTGGGCAAGGAGTGTGACAGGACTGCCGAATGCCAGCTGAGCGACTGCCAAATGCCAGCTGAGCATCTTGTGCTGGACCACAGGGCAGCCACCTCTGAGCCAGAGCCACTACCAGCAGATCCCTGTGAGGCTTCATGAATCACTGGCCCAGATATCTTACACCTAAAAAATGGGGAGGATTTGTGGGAGAGTCTTCATCACTAGCAGCTTCGCATGGGGTCCTCTGCTGCTCTAAATCCATCTGTTGCCAAAGCCCTGGTGGATGCCCTCCCAGTTCCTATGCGGCTCAGCTGCCTGGCTTGCAGGGAAGTGGAGAGTCAGGAGAGGTGCAGGGTGGGTTGGTTTGTACGCTGCAGCTCAGCCATCGATGTCAGTGACAGCTGGCCAGGGTTCTGGGTAAAACCTCTTGTGTTTTCTAGGGTAAGCAGGAACCCTGACCCTTGGACCTGGACCTCTGCTGTGACTGCAAAGCACCTGCTTCTCTGGGGTGGCTGCATCCTTGAGTAAGATGTCTAGTTAAATGCTGTGTTGATACTTTTTGAACTTTGTAATAAAATTACCTTATTTTTTCATGTGAATTGGGATGCAACTGGCTGTCAGTACTTGGAGCTGGCAGATTCTGCCTGTGCAACAGATGACATAGACAAGCTGCTGCTGAGAGTCCAGAGTCTGGGGCTGCCAGTGGGCCCTTCCCCTCTGATCTCTCTTGTGGAGAGGCTCTTCACGGCTCCTGGGAGGGTGATGACTTTGAGAATGCTGGGATGTGTGATGGGAAGGAGAGGGGTGCAGGCTCAGGCTGAGTGGAGGGGAGGTTCCCCTGAGTGTGGCCACGCTGGCAGGTCCCCAGGTGGCCTTGGGTGAGATGGCTGTGGACATGCAGGATCGGTGCCTCAAGGACCTCCCTCCACACGCATGATGTCTCCAGAAATGCAGGAGTTATGCTGTCCCCAAGTGGCCTTGGGTGGGATGGCTGTGGACATGCACAATCGGTGCCTCAAGGACCTCCCTCCACACTCATGACGTCTCCAGAAATGAAATGCAGGAGTTATGTTTGGGGTAAACCAACCAATTTCAGGTGGAGTCCATGTTGTTCAATGAACGCTTAGAGGTCTTTGGTCTGCTTTCTGGCTTCTTTGTACCTGGGTGTTTCTGCATCGAACCTTCTACCTCCACATGGATCCTGCAGAGGACCCTGGTTGAGCGCAAGAGTTGAGCAAAGGGTAATTCAGGGTTTGGAAAAGAAGGTTGGGATCAGAAAGCGCCTTAAAGTGACTGGGGGTGACGTGAGATTGGCCAACACTCGATCTGTCGCCTGAAACAAGTCATAAGCTGCAAAGGGCAGTAACTCCTCCAGATGTGAATGTAAGAACGGGAACAGCTTGGGCTGTCTGGCTCTCTTGCTCGGGGCTTGACTTGGAGGCTGTGTCTGATGGCACAACTGCCTTGAGCTGTATTTGTGTATCAACTTGACCTAACAACGCTCCAACTGTTAAAAATAACTGTGGCATCTTGCAGCAGGGATGTTGTGCCAAACGAACTGAGCTCTCGGGCAGGTTTAACCTGGATGGGCCAGGCCAGCTCTGCTCCGAGCACGGCAGTGGTCACCACTGCTGCCTGCCAGCCCAGCAACCCGTGTGCTTGCCCTCCACCGTGGGCAAAGCCTCTAAAGAAGTATAAATCCCTCTGAGCTCCAAAGGAAGGGGGGTGGTGAGACACCTTGGGGTTTTGTTCTTGTGTTTCCCAATTCACATGGGCTGCAAAAAAGAGTGGGAGTTAAAAATTCCAGGCAGCTCAAAGGCAGGGTGGTAACGAGGATGGAGGTGTCCTCGCTTTCAGGCCCTGCTGTGACCAGGGATGTTAATGTCTTTCTAATTAAAGATTGGTTTTCCTGTCAAAAGCAGCTCTGGGGCATGTTGCTCTCTGTGCAGCTTTTCTTGCTGGGCTATAATGATGGTGAAGAGAGCTGCTCTGGCCAGCAGCGAACAAGTTAAATGAAAAAAATGCTTGCACTTTAAATGAGAGGCTGGGTCCAGACACCTCTTTTCAAGCTACATGCTTTATACCCCCTCCCTGGCACTCTGCAGTTGACTTTCCCCATACAGAGCTGGCCAGAGACCTGGGGTGTGTCTTGGACTCAGCAAAGCCGTCTTTCTCCCAGGTCAGGCCAGTTATCTGTGCACCATCAACGTGCAGAGTTGTCCCGAGTCACGAAGCACAAATAGTCACGAAGCTACTCGACATCCTTCTCCGTGGCAGTGTCTCTTTAAAATGCAGGTATGCCTCTTACCTGGCATTATCTGCAGCCACAATAGCACTGGTTTCATTACTGCTGAATAATAGCAACATTTTTTCTTAAGATTGATAAAGGAGCTGATATTGCAGCTCCTGGATATTATATCAGGCTCTGCATTAATTCAGTTTCTTTTCATTTGTGTTTGATAGCTCTCTCATTCTCTGCAGCCAGCGTTTTTGAAGCAGAGATTAATAAAACATCCTTCAGTGGCATGTAGCTACGTAAGGGCTTTTTCTGAGATCTGTGCAGGCTTTTCCTGCTTGCTCCTGAGCTTTAGTAGCACTGGATGTGGAGATAAAGAGGAGGCTTTGTTCGTTGTCTGGGTGCCAGGCTGCAGAGTGATTA
The DNA here is from genome assembly GCF_000703405.1 of Apaloderma vittatum. Classification (NCBI taxonomy): domain Eukaryota; kingdom Metazoa; phylum Chordata; class Aves; order Trogoniformes; family Trogonidae; genus Apaloderma; species Apaloderma vittatum. Next base: position 12,797 of record NW_009719928.1, on the reverse strand, counting down.
TGCCTTAAAATGTAGTGAGGAAGCAGCTAGCACTAAATCTGCCTCTTTGAGCTCCTCTGTAAATTAATTCTGTGCATACCTGTCTGCGATGAGGGGCATGCCCAGAGCTTCCCCAGACCTTAAGCTCTGATTTAGGAAGAAGAGACCTCCTCAGATGAGCATGGAGGAAGTAAATGGCTTGGTGGAGTGAGAACCAGCTGCAGAGCTGCTTTTATCTCAAGGTCATCGCCTTGAATCCAGCCCAAACAAGTAGGTGGTGTGTGTTCGTGTTGTTGGCGGTGCAGGGTGACGAGGAGGGAGCTGATGGTCACACTGAGCCTGGGGAGAGACGTGGTTGATTGCCTAGGAGGTGCCTGAACATGGCAATAGCTGCTGGTGGCCTGACCAGGTGTCACCACTGCAGGGGAATAACGGGTCCTGCAGGGCTGTGGGTGAGCTGCCGGAAATACCTGCCTGCACGTGGGCTTCATCTAGTTGCAGCAGGATAAGGCTCATGCATCCCAGAAAAAAATACTTGTGGCTAAAAGCCTCAGTGGTGCTGCAGTCAGCCTCTTCACAGGGATGTGGTATTACAGAACCTGATGCTTTCTGAGGGCTTGGCCCCTCTTTACACCTGGATGGAGTGAGGGAATCGAGAGCAGAGCATGGGAGGGGTGGGAGAATCTGTCCTTCTGCCAAAAGGCAAGAATCTGTTAAGCACTTCTGAGCATCTCCTGCCTTCCTCTCTATTATTCCTATTCTTCCCTGTCATGGTCTGTGGCTTTTTTTGCCTGCTGTTGTCTCCATCCCGGCTGCTGAGGGGGGCTGAGGTGCAAGGATGTGCCCCAGGCCATGCAGGGTGGCCGTAGCCCAGATCACTTTGGGGCTGGAAGGTGCAAGGAGCAGCCTGATGGAACAGGTCAGTGAACTCTGTTTGGGTGGAGAGGCACTGTGTCCTCCTTGGCACCCTCTGCTCTGGGAAAAGATCCAAATGGGGATGTGGGATGTGCCCAGCTCAGCCTCCATCACCCTTGGGCACAGTGTTGTGCAGGGCAGAAGTGGCCATGGGGACAAGCAGGATGCTGAGCTGTTGTGTTGAAGAGCAGGTTCTGTCCCTCCACCCTTTGCACGCACTGGAAATCTCCAGTCTCTGCTTTTTCAGGCCACGTTTCCCTGCCTCCTCCTGCAGACCGGAGGGGTTGCGGTGGTGGAAACCACGTGGGCTGCAGAGCTGAGGACTTGCACCTTCCCTAGGCCTGAGATCCCTTTAATCTTGGTGGTTTTGGTGGTGACATCAGGTCTCGTTCCATCTCCTTCCAAGGGCCAACAAAGAGCAAGCCAGGTGCTGTGAGAGAGGAGGATGGGAAGGAAGGGGATGGGGAGATGGAGAGAAATTGAGGGGTTAACGCAGTGGTCGGAGGATGAAGAGAAAAGTGTGGCCCTTGAGGGAGCCTCAAAGGGTAAGCGAAGGTGACCCTAATGGTTGGGGTCCCCAGAGGACATGCGGAGCAAGCAGCCTGCAAAGGGCTCCGTGACAGACCTATGACGAGGCAAGTTGCGTGGGGAAAAAATGGCTTAATTGAGGCAAAAACGACGATAATTAGTGTGAGCAAATCCAATTAGGAGCCACGGGCAGGTTACCTTGGGCATGTCATTGGAAGAGCGAGGGGGGGCGGGGTGCGCCCCGTGCCCGGCGGCTGGGACAGGCTGGGAACGGGGCAGCGGGTGCTCCCCCGGGGCTGACGCTCATTAGTGTCGTCTCCTCCTCGGGCTGCTGGCTCTGCGCCCTGGACGGAGCCTAATTAGGATGGAGAAATGGATTTGCCAGGCTGCGCTGGGCGGAGGGGTGAGCCGTTGGTAACGGGGCTGACGGGCAGAGCAGCAATCGCTTCCCGCCGAGCAGCTTCGTAACAAATGCCGTCGCTGTCAGCCGCTCAGAGCTGGTAATCGAGAAGGTCAGAAACCCTGTTCCAACCTTGCTCCAGGGCTGGAAGGAACCTTTTGCTCTTTTCCTACAAAGAGTAGAGAAAAATTGTTCCTATTTGTCCTTTAGAGGTGACTGTCACATTCCTTGTGTGCCTGGGGGCTGCGGCGGGGGGACGTGCTCAGCTGCAGTGCCCCTGCACACTGAAAATAATGATGTCAAGTGTAATTTTTAAAATTACAGAAGATATTCCTTGCCTATTGCATGCATACAACTGCCAGGGACTCAAAATCTTAATTTCCAGCAAAATCACTGTTACGGGTCTTAATTTGTTGCAATTTTTATTTTTTATCTGAACCCAATCCGCTGCCTTTTCCAGCCCAGCAACAACTTCTGTGCACAACTGCTCTCTAAGGGACCCCACAGCGTGAAAAGCAAAGCGTGATCTTATGAACCCCCAGAGATGCTGGACTGTGGTGCTGGGACCTGGCACGGTCCTCTCTCTGCCCCAGCAAAACCAGTATCCCTGGAGGAGCAGACAAGTGGTACCGCGTCCCCAAAAAAAAAGCACCAGGAGCCCTCGGTGGGCTGGCAGGCTCCTTCCTCATGGGCAGAGGGGCAATTCTGGGGTTCCCTCTGCCTGCCCTGTCCTGCTCAGCCTCCCACTGCCTCCGTGGGAGATGCAAACCCTCAGCAGTGCAGGCAGGTGCCTGCTCAGTGCCCTCATCCACACGTGGCTCCTGCCTGCAACTGCTCGCAACTCACAGTGATGATCCACGACAGCGGCAGGAACGAGGGAGACTTTGACATGTCCCTGGGGAACTCAGTACAAGCTCCAGGCAGTGCCAAGAGCCTGCATCGAGGATCTGGCTCTCCTCTGAGACGCAGGCGGCCAGGTTTGATGTTACAGCTCTCCTAAAAAACAGCTGGTGTTGCAGCTACACGTCTGCACGGTCAAGAGACAAACCACTGTCCGCATATCTCCTCGTCTCACAAAGATCCGGGTGGCAGTGTTGTGGGATAAGGCAACTGGTCCTGGGCAAATGGGCCATTAATTTGGGTCCTTACCGAGGACATCGTGGCTTGGAGGTAGGCGTGGTGGTGGGTTCTGCTTCACTTAGGGATGTGCACGGTGACACCAGCCAGGCTGTTGCCCTTCAGGCATTGCACAGTTGCCAGCGAGGGCTTTTCATCAGGGCTGACACCGCTGCCAGCAGCTTATCTGGGTCTGAGAGTCCAAGGATGCCTCAGATCAACTAAACAGTGACTTAGCCCTGAGCTGGGCACAAACCC
>NW_009719928.1:8640-9580 GCF_000703405.1 Apaloderma vittatum | reverse complement strand
TGAGGAAGGTGGCGTCTGAGTGTGTAACTGGGAGCAGATGATCCCAACAGTGACGACCCTCCCGGCCAGTGCCGAAGCTGCTGGAAACAGAGCCATGCCCTAGGAGATGCACAGTTTCCAGGCCAGGCAGTTTTGGCTCGTGTGCTAAAGTTTTCCAGAGGCCTCGAGCCAATATTTGTGCTGCTGCCCTTGTTGTAGTCTCTTGAACTGGAGCCAAGCTGTTGGTCACAGTTGGGTAGCACAGGAGAAACTGGTGCTCTACCAGATGCCACAGCTGGGAGATGGAGAGCTGAGGCCTTGAGACTTATTGCCTGTCACACTGTGAGCAAAGTGGTGGAAAAATCGTGAACTCCAGCTGGTCAGACCTCCCCCATGATAATGCCCATGTTCAGAGGAGCTGGGAAATGAGCTGTGCTTCTCCTGTGGTGGCTGTGGCGTGTGTCTCTCTAGCTTAAACCCCCAGCGAAAGCTCTTGAAAACAAAGATGGGAAGGAGAGCGGGCTGCAAGCATTAATATGCACATACATTAGGGGTGTGACTCACACAAGAAAGGAGAGTGATTTTCAGGTCCCATTAGCTTCATCCACGCACTCCGAAACTCGCTGTATTTATTCATATTTCATTTAAGATGCTGTGAGATATTAGCTTAGGAAAACGGGAGGTGACAGGGAGGGCTGAGAGCCAAGGACAGCTCCCACACCAACCCCACAGAGGTAAGGAAGGATGAGGTCTTTGCCAGCGAGCTCATCTGATGGCACTAACGGGTGTTCTCAGTGCCTATGCTATGGATGTGGCTCCAGGAACGGGGTGCAGGGGAGCTCAAAGGGGCCAAGGATTGCTCTAAATTCCTTGGCCGGGGTGCCCTGGATCTGTCTGCGTGGGAAGAGGCATGGGTCAGGGCTCCAACACGGCTGGAGCGGTGAACACCAACCACCCCCTC
>NW_009719928.1:5417-8609 GCF_000703405.1 Apaloderma vittatum | reverse complement strand
CCCCCCTTCTCTCCAGGCCCCTCATCGGCAGCTGTAGGTGCTGCTCTGCCTGCAATGGGTGACTCGTCCTCTTCACGTGTCCCCATATCTCAGCCCCCCAGAGAGCAGAGATCTGGGCATGGTGCCTGCAAGTCTGCCGTGTGAAAAGTCAGGCAAGGTTGCCGGTTGCTCTCTTGTCCCCAGTGGATTTTCTGCTCTGTTGGTCTCCTCCTGGCCAGCTGTGCACCACTCGCTGCGGTCAGGGCTTCCAGGGGCTCCAGCCCTCTGCCCCAGGCTGGTGTTCTTGCAGAGCACGGGGAAGGTGGGCAGTCTGCTGGGACCTCAGTGACTTTTCTAGCCTTCGTAGCAGCTTCTGGCTTTATCACCAAAAACCTTTCTCCCTTTGAGCCTACAACCAAGGAAGCTTCATGCCCAGGACAGCTCTGGGAACCAAGGAATCACCTGGATTGCATCTCCTGCACGTTCCAGCCGGTCTCCTCATTGGCTCCAGGGTCTCTGATAGAGAGAATCTGAAAACCACCCACGTCATCATTAGCAAAGTATAGCTCCTCCCACCTTGTTGAAAGTTTTTAATGCATCTCGCATCATAGGCAGAAGCCAGATCTGCTGACACGAAACCCACCCTCCCGCGCCTCCAGGGACAGAGGTAACTTCTTTTGCTGCTTTCACTCATGAGTTGGTTTTGTCCTTGGCTGTAGCTCACTTGCAGGTCAGATACAAGGAGCCTTGCACAAGGGATTGAAACAATCCTTTTCCTGATGCCCAGGTGGCAAAGGAGTGTCCTGAGGATGGGGGTTTCATCCTGGGGTTGATTAGCCTGAGGTGCACAGGAGGGATGGGGACAGTGAGGGAACAGTGGATGCTGGGGGTAGGCACCGTGCATTTCTCTTAAATATAGGCAGACTGGAGGCAGGGTCCTCCCAACAGCCGTGCATCATTCATGCAAGAGTGGTCCCTATCTGATAAATTATATTAGAGAGACAGGACACAATGGGGCTTTTAATTATAGAAACAATTACCAAGGATTAATGACAGCAGTGGTGTGATGGATTATTGTTACTCCTAAAGTTTAATAAAGCTTCAGTAGTTTTTGTCAGATGTGGAGAGCAAAGAGACAACACTTCCTTGGGTGTTTGCTTAAGCTGTAATGCATCTCTGCTCCTGCCTCATCCTGCTCTGTTCCTCTCGTTTGTGTTGATGAGGTATGTTTGGAGACTTGCAGCGAATGCAAGAACTTGACTGGATGAAGCCTCTGTGAGATTCATTATGGGAAGGGGCAGGGCTGAGCTCTCTCAGGGAGCCACTGAGGTGGAGCAGAGCCCAGAGGTGGGACAGCCTGACTCAGTGTCACCAGTGTGGATGTCTTCTCCCAGGCTCGTGTGATCTGAGTGGAGATGCTGCTCCCCATAAAGCACATCCCTTCACAGCCCCCTGGTTGGGCGTTTTGGCCGCTGATTCAGAGCTCCAGCATCAGCATCTTTGCACCTGGGTCTTCCTGAGAGAAGGATCAGGTCCTCACTTACCGTAGAATTATAGAGCGGTTTGGGTTGGAAGGAACCTTTAAAGATTGAGGGATTGGACTAGATGATCTTTTGAGGTCGCTTCCAAGTCCTAACATTCTACGATTCTAGTCCAACCCCCCTGCCGTGAGCGGGGAGGTCTTCAGCTAGATCAGGTTGCTCAAAGCCTCATCCAACTTGACCTTGAATGTTTCCAAGGGTGGGACATCCACCTCCTCTCCGGGCAAACTGTTCCAGTGTTTCACCACTCTCACTGTCAAAAATTTCTTCGCGTTTCCTAGACTCAGAGAATATCCTCAACCTCCTTTTCTGCCTCCCAGCAGCCCGGTGAGCTGGGCATGGGGCTGCCTTGCCTGGGATCCGAGTTTAATCTGTTTCGAAGGCACTGACGAAGCCAACGGCTTGGGGAAAATGCAGAAGTCGGTAATAGCTTCCCTTTGCCTGCAGCCCTAATTATTCCCCCACCGAGGAGGCCACTTGGCTGGTGCTGACGGCAGCTGCCAGCAAACAGCCCGCCAGCAGCGGGGACTCAAATGTGGAGTGACAGGAGGGTGAGAGCCACGCAGGGGACACGAGGGTGGCCAGGGCTGTCACCGGAGAGGGGAGGTGGAGCGAGCCGTGCCAGCCCGCAGCCTTGAGCCGTCCTTCCTCCTCCCTCCTTCTGTGGGATGCTCAAGGTGAGCAGCACCAAGCATCCATCCCTGGGAGAAGCCCCTGCTCTTCAACCTGGCTCTGGTGTCCCCCACATGCTGGGGGACATCCAGGGATGGCTGGTGGGGAAGATTCAACAATCCAGCCTGTCTAATGCTGGATTAATAATTCACTGTGCGAGGCAGGGTGCCGTGATCTTCGCCCCCTCTTGCATATTAAGTGCTGCAAGGTGCAGAGAGCTGTCATCGGCACGAGGAGCAGGGAAGTGGGGACAGGATGGTGGGAACAGTCACGGTGGAATTGTCGTCCCTTGGGCACACCTGCCCCTCTCCTGGAGCTGGGTGCTGCAGGGTGAGATGCCTTCAGGCAGGGAGGTGCAGGGTGATGAACGTCTCTGGATCTATGTGTCAGGTAGAGGTCGTGTTTCCAAACAGATTTGCCTTCCATCGAGGCTGGGGGTGGATTTGTTGCCTGCAAAAGCGAGACACTAATAACGCTGGCAGGATGACAGCTGCGGCACCAGTTCTCGCCTCCAGCATTGACACTCCCCAAAATGCTCACTCAGCCCTGCTCTGTGCCGGTCCCCAGCCCCATAGCCCCCTCCGGGAGCCCCAGGGCGGGGGTGTGAGAGCAGCCCTGATTGCACAGACCTCACTTACCACGAGCCAAAAGAGTTTTCTCCTCCAGCCTCCTGGACGAAGCTTCTGGACGAAGCCACTAGCGGTGCTGTTATTCCCCATCTGGCTGCCCCAGCCGTTAGCTGTGGAGCCAATTCCCACCACGTCAAGCTGGAGAAGTCATTTCAAGCCCCGGAGACACATTCAGCCCCGAAGCGTCCCTTGGCCTCAGGACAGCCAAAGCACCCTGTCCCCGCAGTGGACATAGAATCATTTCAGTTGGAAAAGACCTTTAAGATCATCAAGTCCAACCGTTAAGGTAGCAATGCCACAGACCCGTGTGATTGGTGGATCAGAAATGCTGCCTGATGGAGAGTGGCCCATTAGAAATGGATGAGGAGGAG
>NW_009719928.1:4312-5313 GCF_000703405.1 Apaloderma vittatum | reverse complement strand
TGGCCAATGGCACCGGCAGTCCCCAGCCGCAGTGCTGAGCCCCCTCCTGCCCTGCCCTGCCCTGCCCGCACCCGAGGGTGGTGAGCACGTCATAGAATCATAGAATCATACATCGTGTACCTGCAACATCCCAACGCGAGAACCTGGAGAGGACCAACCTGTGTCAGTGATGGGCACAATTTTGAGGGGTTTATTGCCGTGCTATGTGCTCCACTCGTGTACTTCTGTTCACACTGGTTGGGGACACAACTGCTGTGACTCTTCTTCAATGGCCCCATCTCCAACCAGCAGCTCCCAGAGCTGTGAGGAAACACGGCCACGGCTTGAGCTGATGAGATAAGGAGAGGAGAACCTGGTCTATCTGCATTCAGCGTGAAGAAAGGCACTGGGGACACTGGGCAGAGAAGGCACCAGGGAGGGTTTCCATCTAGCAGGTGCAAACGGTGTGTTTGCCGTCCTCAGCACACGGTGCCTGGAATCCTAATCGCCTGCGAAGGAGCTCTAATGATATTTGAAAACGAGCTTGGAGCTGCCGGAGGGATTCGATGCCACGCTCAGATGAAGGCAGGCCGGAGGCGTGCGCAGAGGGAGGGCGAGGGAGACGGGGGCGGGAAGCACGTTTCGCGCAGCTGAACGGAGGGAAATGTGGGCTGAATTTCATGGGGAGCAATTTCCCAGAGGGGAAGGAGCAGGCAGGCGGCAGAGCAGCCTAACCCAGCTCTCCGAGGGCAGCGAGCGCTGGGATCCTGCCGGGCACGGCTCCAGCATGAGCTTGTGGGGATGGGGGGGTAGAGCCTCATTCACCGGCCATGTCCCTGCACCCGGCTGCATTCGGGGAGCTCGGGCAGGTGTTGGGACTTGGGTGCTGGGCAAGATCCCCTGCCCCTCAGCAAAGCAGGCACAGAAGTGATGGCCTGGCAAAGGGGGCTCGGGGTGGGCTAAGCAACCTGCTGGGTGTGAACAGGGGAAATGCAGCCTGTGCAGGGGAACCACAGATCATT
>NW_009719928.1:2427-4140 GCF_000703405.1 Apaloderma vittatum | reverse complement strand
GGCCGGGACCTGTGTCAGGGAAGTTTTAGCCTGGATCTGAGGAATCTCTTCCTCACGGAGAGGGTGCTCCGGCACTGGGATGCGCTGCCCAGGGAAGTGGAGGAGTCACCGTCCCTGGGGGGGTTTAAGGAGAGGCTGGATGTGGCACTTGGTGCCCTGGTCTGGCCCATGTCAGGGTGTTGGGGCACGGGCTGGGCTGGATGATCTCAGAGGGCTTTGCCAGCCTCAACAATTCTGTGATTCTGTGATTTGCTTGATCCTTCCTCGGGCAGAGAAATAGGTGTGCTGGTGTCCAGGGCTGTTGGGCGTGCAAAGCTGCTCTTGAAGCCACCTGGCACTGGTGTTGGGTGGCTCTGCAAACCTCAGCCAGGGACCTTTTTTAAGGGGGAAATCCTCCTTCTGTGGGAGTTTGTCACCTTGGACTCACTTCACTGCCAAAGGGACACCTTGACCCAGACATGCGTCGCTTAGGGGTTGCTAAGAGCGGGTGAGGAGCCAAGCTCTGGCTCCCAGCATCTCCTCTCCGCTGTCACTCAAAGTCCTGGCAGCCAGAGCGGGGAAAGGTCCCTTCCTTCCTGCTCGGATTAAAACCTTTTGCCTGATGGTGTTTCTGCTGGGGACAGCTCAGAACAGCAGGTGCTTGGCCAAAGAAACTTTCATATGTAGTTACCAAATATTTATTAAAAGTAACTAGGATTAGTCATCGGCTCAGGCTGTGTCTGCAGAGCAGGTCTGGATGTCCGGTGCTTTGTAGGTAAATACAAGGGCGAGGTGTCTTCCCTCAGGGGTTCATGCTCTGAAGCAGATCAAACCCGCAGAAACTGAAATATTGGGGTCAGGACAGAGCGAGCTGGAGGACACGGCTTTGCAGGGAGGACGACACTGGCTCCACGGGGAGGAGGTCTCGTGCACCGCTTGTGACCTGTCCTGAGCCCCCCAAACCCCAGAAGCAAGGTGGCAGGCCATGTGCCCCCATCTGCATGCACGGGTGGAGAGGACTGCATTTTGAGGTGCTGGTGGGGGACCCGGCCAGAGGGAGCCCATGGGACCCCACAGCCAAGGAGTGCGGGGAACCCGCCCTGGCAAGTCTCTGGGAGAGGGATGCTCCAGCCTGGGAAGCTGCAGATGGAGAAGGGCTCCTCCTGCCCTTCCAGCTGGAGGAGAGGACAACGTGGGGTGGTGTCCTGGGGCACCCAGGGCCTTGCTGCCTCCGGCCATGTGGTGTCACTCTCCATTCGTGTTTGGGTCCTTCAAAGCCTCCGACCAGCGCATGTACCCACCGGATGACCCAGGAGCCAGCAGGCACCCAGGGAAGGAGCACGGTGACGCGTCCCATCTGCTCTCCCCAGTCCCAATGGCTTGGCTGCCTCTGGTGCAGCAGCATTTGGGTAAGGGCGGGGGGAATCTGGGTTGCCCTCCAAGCCACGTCCTTGAGGGTGGCACCCTCCAAAAGTGGATTGTCTCCCTGGCATCTCCAAGCCCTGACAGCATCAATCCAACACCAAAGGGCTGCTTGGTGAGCTCCCCAGCCACCCAATTCACCAGCTCCTTCTGCACCCACCATGCGCGTCGTGAGACATCAGGCTGGCTCCTTCTAGGAGTCACACGAGGTTTCCATTAGTCAGAACTAGCGGTCACCAAGAGTCTGTAGTCATCACACGGCTCTGGCTGCTGCATCCCTAGGCGAGGAGGGGGGAAAAAAAAAAAGCACTC
>NW_009719928.1:0-2308 GCF_000703405.1 Apaloderma vittatum | reverse complement strand
CAGCAGCAAAAGCGCCCACCCTCTGTCGTGGGAGAGCAAAAGGGAGTGGGAGAGCAAAAGGGAGTTTACCTCTCTCCGTTTATTAGCATTAAATTTTTTTTTTCCCTTGGCACTTTTCAGCCAAAAACTCTTTGGGATTTTGAGCACGTGCCAGAGCAGCTGTGTTTTTTTTATTTCGCTCTCGCCTTTTTTTTTTTTTTTTTTTAAAAATCATTTTGCTGACTCTGTGTGAAAATGCCCCAGAAAGCCATAAAACTTGTCAAGACGTTCCCAGAATCAGAACAACACCTCCCAAGACAGGGACCCTCCCTGAAGCATTGCATGCCGACAGCCCCAGCCCCTGTCACTCCTCTGCTCGTCCCCTGGGGACAGGGACACCCTGACAGGAGGAGGTGACATTGGCGTTCCCCTCTGCTCACAGGGGACAGCTGGGACCCAGGTGGCCCCTCTGCATCCTCAGTCCCGATGCTGAGCAAGAGGCAGAGTTTGGAGCGATGTGGTTTATGGATTACCATCCTCATTTTTTGGGAGGGGGATCATTTTGCACAGAGACGGGGTGACAGGTGGGTGTAAAGTCCAGGGGACCTTGTGCTCCCATCTCAGCACCCCAAATGCTGCAGCCCCTGGCAGGGAGCAGGCTCTGGGTGTGCAGAGGCCTGACCTATCTGCTGGCCATGAGGTTCTTCTTGATTAATGCTCATATTGAAGCCAATTTGAATTAACTGGAGAGCAAGTGGCTCCAGGGGTTTCTCCGATGTCCAGCACGGGGCTGCGGGGCTCTGGCTCAGGGAAGCAGAGATGTTAACTTGAGCCTGGCACCTTCACTCCCCGTCTGTGTCCTGTTCTTTCCCTGAAGCCCAAAGTGACATTAAAGGGGCATCAAACCTGATAGAAGGAGGTGACAACTCGTGTACGGCTGGAGGGGTAGCAGAGCTGAATTAAAACCCACATCACAGGCTTGCATCACAACCTGCCTTTTCCCTTAGCTTGGGCAAATCCCTTGTCTGTGCCTTGGTTTCCCCTAAAGTAAAATAATGGTATGAAGGGCACACGATAAGATATAAATAATTCAGTTTTGGGGTGAGAGGCTTGAGGAGGGAAGGAGAATGAGGTGCTCCTCTTCAACCTGGGCTCCCCAACTGCACTGCCAGGACTGTGCCCCCTCAAAAATCAAATCTAACCCTGGCCAGAGTGAAGGAAAACATCTTCCATCAGGCAAAATCAGATCAGCACGTGGTTCCCAGCGACAAGAGCAGGGATGAAGCAATTCCCTCTGTCCCTTGATTAATAACAAGGCCGGCCTGCAGAGTGAGGGCGGGGGGGATGCTGTTTAATTGACTCTGTGTTTTTTGAAACAGCAGCTTAATGACTAGGTTCAAATTAGCCAGAATCACCTTTTCATCCTGGGGAGCTGAAATGAAATGTGGATTGCTCTGGCACACCCTCCCCCTTCCTCCGCTGGCCTCTTAAAAATATATCTCCAGCTAAACTAGTTGCATTGCTCATGCTTGGATTTTTGCGTCTTTTATTAAGCAGATCAGTTGTTATTGTTTAAAACAGCAATGAAATTCCTTCACACCCATGTAAATCTCTCGAGTTTAACCGCAGATCCAGAGATGAGGCTGGGGATGAAACTCAAACTGGAAAGCCTGAGATGCTTGTGCCTGCAATGAAATTATAAATCCACATCCCGGAGCAATCAAGCAGTAGGAGGCAGCCAGAAATCTCCATCAGCAGAAGCACTGGGCTGCAGCAAGGGATGGAAGTTGCAAGTGGAACCGATAAGACACCCAAGCCGGGGGAGCTGTTGGCATTTCTCCTGGCAACCTCCTGCACAACCAGAGCTGATTCAGGCAAGAACATCTAATAGAGGGGCCCACGGCATTCAACTAGCCTGGGATTCGGCGCTGTGCCCTGCTCCTTGCTCCTGATCTCCTCTCTCAGTTTCCCCGTCTGTAAAACGCAGGACATACTGCCAAAGCCTGCTCGAGAACCGCTGTCAGATGCAGAAAATGTAACCGAATCGCTCAGGTGATGCTTGTCGGCTGTCACGCAACAGATCAAGGGCACAGGACACTTGGCTTCAGCTGCCCCTGAGCCCTGTGAGCAACAAGGCAAATGCCAGCCTGGACCAAGCAGCCACGAATAGAGAGGAGCAACAATTCTACCCTAGAAGCCAGCCCTAACGAGGCAATTGGCCTTCTCATCCTCGAAGCCTCATTAACCAAATCGTCTGCATTTGCGGGAGGCTTTAGCAGGAGTGGAAAGGGGCAAGAAGAGCTCTCCGAGGAGGAATGGCTGATGGTGA
>NW_009719927.1:5349-27446 GCF_000703405.1 Apaloderma vittatum | reverse complement strand
TTTAAAGGTCATTTAGGTGTGGTGTTGGGGAATATGGCTTAGGGGTGAGTTTTGTAGAGTAGGTTTAGTGGTTGGACTTGATGATCCCAGGGGTCTTTTCCAATCTGAATGATTCTATGAAATAGCTTTGTTAGAAAATACTGCAGCTTGGGAAGTGATTATGTACCTCAAATCAATTGTTCCTTGCTATGTGTAAGTCCATTGCTTGTCAGACAGTCACACTGCTATGGGCAGGAAGTCAAGGAGCTGGTGGAGCTGAGCAGGCTCAGGTAGGTATTTGGTGTTCCTAATTCTTCTCAGCCTAGCTACCTGTGGAAAATGGTGTAAAAAATTGTATTTAAAATAATGATAGCCACAGATTGCCTCCTGTCTGTATGTCTGATTAAATTACAGCACATTACCACCACATCAACAGTGGATTCATCCTGAACCTAGTGGTAAAGGGAGACATGAGCTACAGAACCATTTGATGTTGACTTTGCCATGGAATTTAGGCATATATATGTAGTTTGAGCTCATGTTTATGGCTGTAGCCCTTTTTTCTCTCTTCCTAGTAAATACACGCTCACTCCTGAGTCACCCTCTGTGTGTGAGTGCAATGCTGCATGTCTCAGTGGTGTCCATGCCTAGGAGGATGCCATAGAGTTACTGTACTCCGCATAGTAAAGCTGTGCTGACTCCAAAGCTGACAGATGAAGAGTAGAGATCTGCTTTTTTTGCTGCAGAAGGCCTCAGGTAAATGATAATGATAGCTGCCTGGAACACAGGAAACAGAGCAAATGCACTGACCCTCTTAATAGTACTGATGTATGATAGGAAGAGTTTGAGCACCATGTGTCCACACAAAGCACTAGACAAGGTACTTCAAAGACTAGGCTGAAAGTTGTTCAGGCTCATATAGATGGCTTATAGTTATTTGTATAATATTCGTATCTTTTCCCCTAAATGCTTTGTTTTGGTTAAAAAGAGAAGATGTGACAGTGGGAAATAAACTTCAATGTCCACAGTTACTGGAAGTAAATGGTGCTGTGGAAATCTGTTTAGTTACAGCTTAGTAGAAATGATTAAAGAATAAATCACCTCTTTTGCAGAACTATGTTAAGAGACATGCTTGACTAGCACAGGAGGAGTTGGAGATGATCTGACATGTGGCCTTCAAGTAAAGAGCAGGAATTTGGAATTTACTGGTCAGGGAAAAGGAGTGAAGGGCACAGGAGGAATGTTGTTTTAATTGCTTGCAATTGGCCAGCCCCTAGAGGTGGGACCTGAGAGTAAGACATGCTAGAAGGGAAGCTGCTGTATTAAAGGAAAACAAGATCATGAAATAGAGCTGTAATGATAACAGGAACAGTGGACTCCTTTTCTTTATACAGAATGTGGAAATAGGTGAAGTATGAATAAGGTCAGTGTTGAATGTATTGCCCTGAGTGAAAAAATTTGTTGAAAATGAGGAGTCTTAATTCCAGAAACAGGCAGTGTCATTGAAGTACAGATGCTTTTACAGTGTGCAGGATGGTGAATATCTCAATCCTTCACAATCATACTTCTGACCTTAAGTGATGTATATGCATAGGCAAGTGTATATGTACAAAATGCACATACATGGTAGGGATGTGCATTGTCATAACTACTTGTTACCAAAATTGTCACCTGATCGTTTTGCACAATAGGAATCTCCTGTGTCAACAGTAGCTCCTACAGATTTAACTGAGTCAGCAGTTTCTGCCTATATTTCCCCTGAGGCATGTTGACAGCCCCTGCCAGACAAGAACCTCACTGTTAGCACTTCTCACACCATCTCTTCTATCTGACCCTGAAATGTGCAGTTTTGAAAAAAACACTGTTTTCTGCTACACTTGAGAAATTAGGATTGTACCACTTATATACCCCATCTTTCCTACAAATCTATTTTTACTTTTAAAATAGTTTGTTTCCTAACTCTATTTCATCGAACGGTTGGAAGTCTGGTGCTAGTATCTAACCAGGGATGCAGAGCTACATCACTGCACTCCACTGTATCCAGCAAAACCAGTTTGCAATGCAGATGAAATTTGAAAACTTGAAAAAGCATATTACTTTCTCTACTATAGCTCAAGCTATTTGCAATGGTCTGTCAAAACAACCCAAAACCGAACCAAAAAAACCTCACACAAAATAAACAAGGACGTAGACCTATTAAGATTGTGTAATTCTACTGCCTTAAGTCAAACATTTTTTAGAGCATATGATGATCTTGTGCTAGGACTCATAGCCTGAACATGTAAGGGCACCTGTCTTAATCAGACAAGTGTCAGTGTTTTCAGTGGGTTTTGCACTGGTGGTAGCTCTAAAAATGTGCCTGTTGGTAGCAGCTGATGTCAAGAAGTTCAATATTTGTTGTAGTTCTTCAAATCCTTAGTTTTAAACCAACCAACCAACCAGTATCTCCTTGATGTGTCAATTTTTTAGTGCAGATTTTGATTACATTATGTCATTTTTCCTGTACAGAAAAAATAGAGCAGGGAACTTTTAGAACACTTGTGTTGATGTTAGCTAGACATATAGATATGTCTGTACTTGCTGCTATAGAAGGTTTGGCTATATGTCCATGTACAACATGGGCTTTGACAGCACTTATGTATTCATATGTTATATTTGATCATGAAGCAGTAATATATTAAGGAGTGACAACAAGGGAATTACCTATATAAATAAAAGGATGGAAACATTATCACTGGATGACTGGAGAAACATACAGAGACAGAGCTCTGTGCTCTTCTCATTGTCACTTACAGGAGGTGGTGACATTCTGGAGATTTGTTCTTAACCACAAAATGATAGAAAGAGTTGCTAGACTTATTACAATATTGGATAAGAACAAACAGCTAAATGCAGTACAAAATAGTCATCATTTTTTTTCTAGTTTCAACTAATTCTGCTGTACAAATAGGTATTTAAATAACATAGGCTATAAAAGCAGCAGCAACCAGCCAGAGTGTATGTGTATAGAAACTCTCTAATATAAATTAATGCCTTTTAAAAATCACTATACACTCTGTTTTCTGTAATTATAACAAACCCTAGAGTTTTACCCATGTAATAGTAATTTTTTAGTGTCTTCACCATTATTTTCCTTTTGATTTATTTAACTACATCTAACTTGAGCAAACAATGTTAAGTGGGGAAACAGATGTGGTTAAATAGCCTGTAATTATGCCTTTAGTCATCTGTAACCATCACAAGGCTCCTCCTGCTACTATGACCAGAAAAAGTGACCTAACTGATTTTACCAGCAGCCTTGCCAGTGCCTGATGCAGAATAGATGGCCTTATTAAGCAATCAGAAAAAAAATAAATAAAAATCAACCATTACAGTGGAATAGTAATCAGCAGTGTTTATACTAGCCCCACAATGCACAATCAGAGCCATGAATTCTGCTAATTGGGTACCTTCTGCATCCAGAGGTGCCTGCAATAGGAAACAAAAGGGACTTGAAAATTAGTGTTTGTAGCAATTAGTTTCTGTCTAAAGGCTTAGCCCAGTTCATGGAAGCCGTGATTCAAACAGGGATTATTATAGTAACTATGGTATTTAAATGTCCTCTGTCATTATTCAGCATCAGATTTAGCATAGCAAGACTAATTTGGATTTACTCTTTAAGACTAATTTGGATTTACTCTTTAAAATATGATTGTTGGGAATTTTTAAAGTCCCAAACTGCAAACCATTTATTTTAAGCTTTTTTATATTTCCCACATCAGTTGTTTTCTTTTAAGGATTATGAGCCTGTTTCAGACTAACTGTAGAGGTGATTAAATGTGTTTGCTATTGAAAAGCTGAGATTTAACAAATGGCATATTGGAGAGTGTTGAACTATTATTTTTCACAGAATGATCTGTACTACATTGGCATCTTGAGGGATTTCATACTTCATATAAATGTAAGGACTGCAAGTTTACTGTTTATAAACACAGCTACAAATTCACACCAGTAAGCAGTGATATACAAATGTTTAAGAAGAGAAATTTAGGTATGCAATTTTCTGAGTAAACTACTAGTGCATTTAGAGATGAGCTTCAATGAAAGCTTGGTGGATTATATTAAATTGGTTACAAAAAGCCTTTTGCCCTTCTCTTTCCTTTGAATCTTTAGTACTTCTGACGTAATAATCTGATAGACAAATCTCCATGCTTCAGTCCTTACCATTATAAGACTCCCTGCTGTAGGTGCTTAAAAGACAAATTAACAGTAGTGCAATTCGAGTCACCTCTTCACCTTTTCTATCAAAGCATCAGCTGCATGTTCTTGCTTTGCTAAAGCTCTCCATATGGTTACAGCAGGACTGTGACAATAGCATACGAAAAAAGCTTAGAATTCAGGGGGAAAAAAAGGAAGGAACAGGAAAAGAGAGGCAAAAAGTCTTCAAGTCAACCCTCAGTTTTAGCTCTTCTCTTTAAAGGTTACGCTGAGTAATGGAAATGTATCATTGCAATTTATTAATAAGTTGCCATCCTCATTAGTTAACTGCTGTTTAATCCGTATGTGATTAACTGTGTGACCTTAGAAAGATTGTTATTAATATAAAACATTACATTATGAAACCATTAAGTTATAGGAAAATATTGGTACTTTGAAGACAATCAGAATGATAAGTGTGATAGTTTGTAGAGATACTGTACCAACATTTCCTCTGACTGATTGCATTACATATTGATATTAGCAAGTATCAGTATGTAGTGCAATCAGTCAGTGGAAAATGAGTGAAATGTGAACTAATGAGAGCTAATTGTCTCATATAATAGCAAGGACACAGAATTCTATCAATTAAATTAGTCTGAGTTGAAACAACTATCAGTGTAATAGTGTTGATAATACCAACCAAATTAGATGTAATGAAATAAATGGTGTGCTAAAGATCAAGGATACCCATCAGCTTCGATCCCCACCTCCTGCTAACTAGTGAGAGAGCCTCATGACTTTGGGCTCAGTTTGCTCCAAGTTCTGCCTAACGCACAGCCTGAAACATGCGGTTCTGTATGCAGGGCACAGGTACAGAGGGCTTTTTTCTAATTCTCGTAATTTGCATCTGGCAAATGGCACAAGCCCTCTGGGAGGATGAGGCAGGGAACAACAAATAGCAGAGATATGCTATTTCTAGCTTCAGCACAGCTGTTGGTGAAACCAGGAGATGTGGTGGGTGAGAAACGCTGGCTTGATCATGCCAGGTGCTGAGGCTTTTATTTTTTCCTTCGGGAACTACTACAGCTGAACAGGTGTATTGCATCATCAGTAATGATCCCATGGAGCTCAACGCTCTTTTTTTCTTTCCTTCCTTAGTCCAATTCCTTCCAGTTGCTGTTGGGCAAATCTTCCAAAGCTGTTCCAAATTTATTCACAAACAGGTCCCAAGCCCGAAATCCACACGGGGATTGAGTGGCAAGGCTGAGGACAGGGCAGTTCCCACGCAGGCCAAGGGAAGCATTGGGATGAGCAGACTCCTCTCAGCCCTGGTATTTAGGAGTTCAATACACCTCGAAGCCTTCACCCACTTCTGAAGTTCCAGCCTCTGAAATTTCTGCTTGTGCCACGATTACTCTGTTTCACCTCCTCACTGTCAGTCTTTCTGTGATAGCTATGACCAAGGTATGATCATTAAAAGATAAAGTAAATCCATCAGTCACTTTTGTAACAGGGCTTGGGTTTATTAACAATATGACTTTTCAAAAGGAATAGAGAACATTGATATGGTTTTACGAAATGAGGCAGAAAGGCATTTGATTGATTTTAACAGTCCTGGTCAACTGATCATTGCAATTCCCTCCTCAGTTAACACCCCAGAAATGTAATCTGATAAAATAAAAAGCAACCAAGGACAGAAAGTTAACGTTCAATGGACAGTGACATTTTTTAATTTAATATAAAGACTAGAGCACCTGTTTTTGACTCACATAAAACTAGTTTCAAATTGTTAAACAGTCACAGCCTCTGGACTTTCTCAGAAACGTGGAAAAACTTGATGCCCAGATTGAATGTGAGCACTGTGAAGAGTTAAAGGATAAAAACCTAAATGAAATTTGTGGGTTTCTGCAAAGCCCATTTTCTGCTGCGAGGCTCGTGAACCATGTCATCATGCAAGTATTTGAGCTGATGAGATATAGTACAAAGTAACTCATATACAAAGTGCAGATATAGGACAGGGACCATAGAAGAAATTGGGCTGATAAACTCAAAGGTTGGCAGATTAAGAGAGAGAAAATGCATACAACTTGTGAAGCAAAGACAGGAGAAATAATGATAAAAAAGTTCTGTGTAGCCACAGTTACCATAGGCTTTTTTTCTGACTAAATAGTGTTAAAGATGATAGCTGGTGCTGATGTAGTACTCTGCAAACCTGCATTCCCCTCTAGAGCTACTCACAGTCTAGGATGGCAGAAACACAGAAAACAGTTGGGACCACACAGGTCGTCAGTTCCACCAGAGATGTGATGCATGCTAATCTCAAAGTGCAGCTTGGGAAAGCACTAGAGAGAGAATGCCCCAGTAAAATTGCAAAATTTCACTGATGACTGTTGCATTGCCCTTGTCAAAAATCTGCAACTCTGTATGAATGTTTAAAAATTGGCCATGCAACTGGATGAAGGGGACTTTTCTATTTGTATCAAAGAAAGTGGACATAAGAGCGTTGCAAGTGAGCATTTTCACTGATATCCCTTTCAAGTAAAATTCATCTTCTTGTATTTCAGGATCACAGGAAGCAAATCCTCGAAATATCACCATGATACAACAAGTTTGTGTCAGAGAGGAGTAAGGCAGCTAATCCACACACAGTGCTGAAGTCACATCACTGAAAGTACACAATCACCCACTAACTGCATATTTTATTGTTTAGAAAGCATTTGACACCTTTCTACCTCAAAGGTTTAGGGGGATGCTGACAGATGTCGAGGCTCAACAGCATATCACTGAACTCACCTCAGGCCTCTACTGTCAAAATCAAATCACAGTGTGAAGAGCAATAGGTGAGAATGAATGGTTTCCACTGGGCTGGGCAAAAAAAAGATGTCATTTCAACAGGAATATTGAATTTATTTTGAAACCGCTGAGAAAGCATTTTAACACATGGAAGGAGCATATGTTTCTGTTGGTGGGACTGCTGGAACTGATCTCTGATACACTAAAAACGTGATGCCTTGTACCATGGTTACCGATGCAAGGCTATCAACTCTAAAGTCAATATCGGGCAACTAGCCAGGGACATCAACTGTCCTGAATATGTTGAAAAGAACAAGAACATGCAGTGACACAAGTCATAAAGATAAAATGAGGATTAGTAGTAGAAATACAGTTAGAGAAAAAGGGACTCTGTCAAAAACTAGCTCAAAATCTTATTTTGTATGGATGGAAAAAAAATGAGAAAGCAATTACAGAAGCACTAAGGGTGGAATAACATAGGGAAGGCTAGCCAAAATGAAGATCAGATAGGTGATGGGTGCACTGGTGAGGCCACAAAGATACCAGTCTGACTAGAGAAGAACCCAGAAACTCTGCTAAAACATTGTCACGGGTCATGCATGAATACAAAGATATACTTGGTGAAGTTATAATAATCAGTGAGTGAATAATAAATTTATTCATTAGCTGATTCTCTAAATACATAAGGATAAATGAAATATTTAATGTGGTCTTAGATGGGATTATCAATGGTTATTTTTAGTGGGCCTTCCAGTTCCTTATTTTTCCCTCCACTTTTCATTCAGCAAGACTATTATCTCATCCTTTTTGAGTTTAATTTTATCCCCCTCATCCGTTAATGGACTTTTTTTTCTCTTTCATATTTACTTCCCTAGCCATAAAAGCCTTTCTAATCTGCCCTGAGCCCCTTTTTATTCATCTGTGCCTGATTGTAATGCTGCGCTGTGCCCTGCGTAAGTATCTACGTTGTCCTAGGAGCAGGTCAGAGAGTTAAGCAGGACTTTGAGCTCTGGTCCCTCCCTGTACTCTGCTGCTGAAGACTCTGTGGCTGTATGACTTCCAGTCTAACCAGTAACTCTGGCTGGTAAACCAGAGAGAAAAGCATCTTGCAGATACAGTGTCTTCTTTCCCTCCTGATCTGCGTGCAGGCGGTGGGTCCTGCTCTCCAAGCCAAACCTTTTGCTGTGCAAGAGAGCAACATGCAGCAGGTAATGTAATACTTTGCTATCTCTGTAACTCTCGACTTCAGTGTTTTAATTTTTCATAGCCTTGAGCTAGAGGAGAAATTCTCAGTGCTGTGCTGGCCAGCAGACACACACGTACTGTAAAAATGTCACAGAGGGGCAGTCTGGGTAGGGAAACAGCATCATGTCCTGGTGAATCATCAGTGGAGTGACAACTGGACGGTTCACCTTTCTACTTTTTGGCTCCCCTTGCTGGCTTTCTCTAATTCTGGATGCTTTAGACTGGTTCGCTAAGGAAATGGTCCTTCTAGGATTTTACTCTGTGTGTGTGTGTGTATACACATCTGTCTGCCTACCTTTCAGTTATTTCCTTTCTTCCTTTCTCTCCCTCCTCATCCTCTATAATTTTTCAGCCTATTTTCCAAATCCAGTTACATAGCAACAGACAATCCAGAAACGTCAGGGACACAGGAGGTCAGCTAAGGAGAAGAAATCCTCTGAATGCTATCTCTGAGGAAAATGCTGCAGCCTGTGCTCAGACTCCATTGGGCACCACTATTTGGTAAAGTTTCAGCTCCCATAGGGGTTCTCTGGTATCTAATCAAGGAAAAGTTGTGGCTGAAGTATTTCCTGTGTCTGGGCTGCCTGGAAGGGCTTATCCATGTGCCTTCTCTAACATCAAGTAAGCTCATGCTGTATGTTAATATTAACTGGGTCAAAAAAGCAGTCAGCCATGACACAAAAATTTAGAGGCTTCATCCGTTTAGTATCACTCTGTGCTGAACAACTGCTTTTTTCTCCATTTTTTTTTTTACATCTTTCTATAATCTCAGGTATATATCAGCAATACTTCACAACATCAGAATTTAAGTTTCACTTCCCATCTTCCTCTTTTTCACGGGAACTGTGCTACATATGCTAATTCAAACAATATTCACCTTTTTTGAGGGTTCTCCTGCCATCTTTAGTACTTTTGTTTTCCTGAAATCAAATTCCCTATAGTTTATGTCTTAACATTTTGCTTTCAGATAGCTTCTGATTGCTGTTTCTTTATTTTTCTCTAAGAACTAATGTGGTTTCTTGTTCTGAGTCATAAAAGTTCGTAACTTGAGAACATCCTTATTTACACGTGTGGTTCTATTTGTTATCCAACAGAGAGATGGGAGGTCAGGATTCGCTGCAATGATTTTACAGGCTGGAGAAATAATTATCCTTCCTTGACTCTATGTGCTTTGTAGTCAGAGCAGTTCACCCCTCCAGGTTTGCTCAGTGTGTGTTGGTCCTGTGGGGCAGGAGGGTTGCTGTATGTGGCCAGTGGCCTGCCTGGTATAAAATCCAACCTGTTGCACTGTGTTGCCATAAAAATCTAAAGCATCATCCACATAACTGCATGCAACCTGCAGGGGAAAACCAGTGGGACTACTTAATCTGTAGAAGGAAAGAGGAGAAACTAGTCAAAAATCATGGTATGGAGATGTGTCAGAATATTTATGAAAATGTAGGATAAAATTCTAGATAATATTTACTTGAGTCTTTAAACATTTTCTGCCTTTAACCTTCTGTCCTGAATACTCTTATGGAATAAACAGCGGTTATGATGTCTGAACATGATGAATTGAATGACCTAAAAAATATGGTATTGTCCACAACTGTAACTGCTTTCAAATAACCTTCACATTTGGCTGCTGCTATGTTTTATCATGTATATTGTGGCTCTTTTTTTTTTTTTTTATCCCTTTGCTTTTGTATTGCTTTAAAAAGACAACAGAACATGCTGTGAGTTAATGTTTCACTTGTAAAAGGTTATGGATTAAGCTCAGCTGGTTTCTCAGGCTGACACAGGGTTCATGATTAGAAGAATGAAAACAAACATGAATTGAAAATGTCACTAACCTTTATTGGGCCCTGAAAATCCCTGAGCCTGCATGACAGGAGGCTTTCCTGTTTTCAACAGGATAAAGAAGATTGAAACAAAACAGCACGGATCTTGGCTATTTACATCTTTTAATGAATGCTCTTCACGTTTGGGTCCCTTTGTCAATCTCCCAGTTTTCAAGGGTTTAGCTGTGAAAAGTGCGGATGGTATCACATACTCTTATAAACCATGGAGTAGGCATCTGTCTAGGATGCTTTTTCCTCCAAATTATGCTTAAAGGACCACATTTTAAGCTTCATTTACGACTATGCATGTATAAGGTAGCCAATTATCCAGTCTGAGTGTTCAATAGCAGAAAGGCTGAATAAAACCATCTCTAAATAATGCAAGCAATTTTATTTTATTAAATTAAACCATAGAAAACACTTGTATAAATTCTAGATGATAGTGTAGTTCAAATTTAAAAATCGTTTCATGAAAATAATCCTTTTGCTTAAAAAAATAAACAAATCTCTTCTTGCTCTAGCTGCTGTGGAAGAACATGTCCTGTCTCAGCAAAGGCAGGAGTAACTCAGAGCCAACTCAAACTGGCCAGAGTTGAAACCAAAACTGCCACCGGTCTGGGATGCTTTGTTTTATCAAGAGCACAGATCCGGGTCCAATATCTTAGACTTATAAGCTGGAGGATTTTATCGCAGGGCACGACTGCCCTTCCTTGGCACCAGCTCTTCCATGTATTAGGGAAGAATTAAGCCTCACACTTGGCCTTGCAGACTCAGATAGTTCCTGCTTCCTTATTCCTTGACACTGCTCACCTGACTTTTATCCAAGACGAATTATTGAAAGCACAAAAGAATTATCAAGCATTTCTTCATCTAGCTGTGAAGAAACAAGGTGTATGCTATTCTTAATTTGAAAATTTTTAGACAAACGTTTCAGTAACAGCTGTGCCATTTCCCCACTGGTTTCATAGGTAACCTGAGAAAATACTTTATGGAGGAAGAACACCAGGGGATCCTGCACCAAAATGTATTTCCTTCTCCTGATCTATAAATGTCTGGTGGATATGGAATTTTTGCCTCACAAAGTCACATTTACGTTTTTCACAACATGAAGTGAGGTAATATAGACCCACACTTAGTACATAATTATTTAACATATCCTACTATTTCATGGTGCAACTCTGACCTGTAACTGAGATTTAATGATGTGCTTTGGCAGAGAATTAATATTAGGGGGAACATAAATCTGTGATTTTTAGTCTCACTTCATCCAATTATAGTTGATTCTTACATTACATAATCTATGTAACTTTTTTTTGTTGTAGGAGCAGAGTGAGAGCTTACAATATTTTAATGAAGACTAGTTTCCTTTTTTTTTTTTTATCTCTAGCTATTTTAGTCTTTTGCTGATACTGAGGAATGGCATATTTGATAAAATTTCCTAAGGTTTCTTAATGATATAGGACCCTAAACCACAGTTTTGAAATAAGTTGAAGTGCTCAGTCTCTAGAATTATGAGGACACGTGAGTCTTATTTATTGAAAGTGATAAACCAGATTAACTGAGTTAACTGAAAATTAAACAAATTACTATTAGGTGTTCAAAAATCAGAGTTCTAGCTCCTTAACTAGTTTGACTTAGGTTGACAAAGGAGACTTTGCAAGACAGCATCCAGCTTCTAGGTTTCTTGCCACGTGGTGAATTCACATCTGTGATGCTATGTTAAGTGGAGAAAGTGGAGAGCACAGTGGAGAGCTATCCAAATTACCCATGGGAAGAAATACCGAGGAGTATTAGGGACACAACTGTACATCTCCTACTGGCAGGTGAATATCATGTCTTTCCACTTGGCTGCTCCTTCTGGCTGTGATTTGGCTGAGGTTAGACCTCTGTGGGGTATATCTGACACATCAGCCCTTGAAGATAGGGCAGGTGTTAGAAAGCCTTGTCTGGGAACATTGGTGGGTTTAGGTATGGGATAGACATCAAATTGCCAAGTGCTTTCAGGACTCAAGCACTTCTGCTCATTCCTCATGCAGAAACTTAGTCTCCTAGGAGATTTCTCTTGTAGAAACTTGAGGAAGTTTTGAGGAGCTGAGGTTTTGATTTGCGTGCGTAAATTGTTATTAAGATGCCTGCATTCTCTTCCTGAATCTAATTCACAGGGGCAACTTTTTAAAAGATACATAGTGTAGGAAAGTACACGTAAGTGCTTTACTTTGATTTGTCAAAGGTGCATAGGTAATTCACTTTATTTTGGTACTATTTGTCTGGAACATATAGAGATTTTCAGCAGAAGTTAGAATCAAACTCCTGGTTTCTTCCATACCCTTATCTCTCTCTCTCTTTTTCTGCCTTAGCATATGTTTAGACACCAAATATGTTTCTGAAATTAGCCATAAAACCCCAATGGTCCAAGACTCTAAATGCACTTATTTGTCTTTAAAATGTAAAAAACATCTCCACTGCTGTGTTATCTGTTCTGTAGTTATAGAAGATGCAGAAAAGCGTAAGTGCTGACTTTTTCATTTTGTCTCCAGGTGTAATAGTTAAAATTCCACATTATTTCTCTGGAAAAATAGAAAAGAACCACACTGAGAGCATTTGGAACAATATAAGGCTGTTTAGTTTAATTTGCTAAGCTCCTGAGAGCAGTTTCACTTAATATATGGTGCTATATAATGTCTTGGCTTAGTTTGGACTCTATGAGAGTGAAGCATGAACACAGGCATAACTCAGCGATCGTTATTTTTAGTTTTGAAAGTACATGGGCACACCTGATTTACAGTCAATGAGAGGAGCTTGTGATACTTGGCATGTGGTAATTACTATTTAGCTCAGCGCCAGTTTCTGCTAAACTCTCCTAATGTACTTTTGTCTTGGCCCAAGTACTTTTGACTGTTCAAGCAGAAAAGTTCCCTTCAGCGAAGAACTGAGCCAGCTGTTCGAAGGGTGTTTTTTTCCCTAATAAAACTTTACAGTACTTTTACGTGAATTTAGTGTTTTTGAAAGGCCCTGTACTGACAGCCCAGGGAACAGAGGCCCCGAGTTCCCTCGTCGGCTCTGGGCAGCACAGCTGGGGGTGGTAGCAGTGCTTCTGCCCTGCCCTATGCACACGTGTTTGTCACAGCCTGAACATGATCACTTGTGATGTATAAAAGACTGGTTTGGTCTCTGATGCTCTTCAGTCACTTTATTTTCATCTGGGACTGTCACAGGGCTGCAATCTCATTCTGGCTGTGAGGAGGTTTTGTGGTGTGGATGATTCACACTACTTTCCTCTTCGCAAGGTGTACAATAGCTTTTACCAAGAGACTTTTTTCTGTTGTAGTACTGAAACCAGCTGCATTTGTACCAATAATTTGCAGTGAGTGAAACATCTTTCACTTAATAATCCAACTAGTTAGCTCAATTGAAATGTGACAGTTAAAATAGTGGATGAAATGTCCTTTTATACTAGAATTAAAATGGAAATACTCTTATAGGCATCACCAGCACCAGTTTTAGCACAAAGTTTAAAGGTATATTTGTATTAATTAAAATTATTATGTACCTCGGAAGCTGTTTACGGTGTATTTGAAGACTAAAACTTAAGCCAGCAAAAATGTTAGGAGACAAGGAGACCTGCCAGCATTAGTTAGACTGCACATGAAACTTTGCATTTGACATACCTGCCCCCTTGCATGAGCTGGACAGGCTGGCCCATCGAAGACCCCTCCTGATCTGAGGAGGTCACATCACTCTTTGCCTCTAAGACAAGAGGAGGATGACAAGAGGAGGATGTCTGGTGTTCGCTGAGCAGCCCAGTGCTGGGAGCAATGCCCAGGAACTAGGGGAGAAAGTCCTTGCCACTGCCATCGGTGGCAGGGACCAAGCAGACCCAACACCCTGGGCTCTGCAAGGAAAGAGGCTCAAGTCTCTCGGGCACTCTTAGGCAGGAAAATCAGTACTCATATAGCTCAGTAAAGACGTGGTACCTTTAGCTATGAGAAGTAGCACAGCTCTGAGGACATATTTTTTATAGATATCTTGAAGGTTTGAGAAGCAATGCAAATTGCAGCTGAGTTTTGTGGACTGCTCTTAGGAAGTTAAGAGGAGAAAATCTGCCATTCTAGGCTTTGTTCTCTCTTCTCTTTGATCATTTCTGAAATTACCCAAATTATAGTCTGTGAAACAGTTGTAGTGAGGTAATTAATGTTTTCACTGGGGCTTTAAAACACAAGAGGAACGAAACGCTTAGGAATGGAAAATGCACTTTTCCCAGTCTGGCATTTACTGGAGCTTGCAGGAATACTTTCTAGGGGGAAAAAAGAACTTCTTTCCCCTCCCCCCCCCCCCCCCCCCCCCGCGGGGAGAACCAGCCAATGTTTGATTCTCTTGGGGAACTGTCATAGTGATCCGAGATTAAATGTTCACCTTGTATTTTCCTGGTGATTCAACTCTAAGGGACTTGTGTCTTCATTACCAATTTTCCTTAAAGAATCCTTTAAAACTCTTACACCTCAATTAATATGAGGCTGAATTCAGTACAGGTGACTGTGTTTATAATTAAATGCAACAATTCAAAGATAAAGAACGTACCTCACAACAGTATTTTGATGATGTTGTTTCAAAATACAGACAAAAATATGAATGATATTTCCTTTTTTTTTTTGTATATTTTGTTTGTAGTCTCAAAGATCTACTGGAATCTTGCATTCATTTTTATTCTTAATTTCGCGCATTGAGAAATGGGAAGCAGAAGAGTTTGATGGAATTAATGTGATGTGCTTCATTCACCTGTCCACTAAAATCCCACCTATAAAGCATTCTTCCCAGATGGCACTGAAATCTCTATTTCCAGGCTGTGGTTTGTCTTAGACAAGCTTATTCCGTTGCATTGCGTTTCATGGTTCCCTCCAAATGCCTCGTACACAGTACTCCTATATGTTTTATCATTTAGAAAGACTTGCCTGGGAAGTTAAGATATTTCAGGTAATTCTGTTCATGATCCACAGCAGGATTATTATAGATTGGTGTGTGACAGTTTCTTGGATTTCCGATGGAAAAACGTCCTTAGGATATGAACCCACATAGGCAAACAGCACTGGGAGGCTAATTGTGTTTCGTTTACCAACACTGATTTATTGAAACAGATTTCTTATCTGGCCCGTAGTTTACAACCTCAGTCTAATGAGTCCTTTCATCTTTTATTACTCTTGTCTCTACCTCCACCCTTCTCCCTCCACCTCATCCCCTTACCCTTGCACTCTCTTGAGGCAGCTAGAAAGATGAGCGTGTGCATATAGCATTCATAGCATGATCAGTGGCTTTTGAGGCCTCTGTGGCACGCATTGTCCTTGGGACATTGTCACTGAGATGACAGAGAACTTCCACAAATCTGGGCCGCCTAAAAATAGGGCAGCTGCTCAGTGACTAAATGGTCGCTGTGCTTTGCTTCCCATAAGGGAAGATGCTTACGTGCATTGGGGCTGGCAAAAAGTCTCCGTGTGCTACTTACCAGCCTCAAAATAGAGGTTACATCATGTGTAAGTGGCTCCAAAGACTTATTCTGGCCCTCTGTGCTGGCAGGACTGCCACGCGCACGAGTGCGATGGCTCCTGCTGATGAGGAGTGGTGTCATCTGATACAAAATGACAAGGGAGCAAACCAAACACAGGAAGGTCTTTGCTTGCTGCAACAGCTGCTCCCGCTGCTAATTGATGCTGTGTATCTGTGGCATCATCCCAGTGCCTATTTTAGGTTGTTTCCAGCTGTGAAGGTTTTTGTTTCACAGCTAGTGGTATCTGTGCAGCTGGCACAGTGAGGTAAAAATAAACACAACTAATTCAGCAAAGCAATGAGAAAAATGCACAAAAGTGATGTAAAAATAATATAAGCCAAGGTTATTTGGGAGAGACATCTGAGTTTGTGTGAAGGAAGGCTGATCTGGAACGGAAAAGAATTGATCACCTGCCTGTGACTGCCAAGGAAAGGGAAATATTTTAATGTGAATTTTGGGCTTGTGAAATGTATTGGATGCTGACAGTTTTTGAAGACCAAGCTCTGATGGTATTATTGACAGTTCCTATGTAATGTCCTATACATATGTTTAAATATATACTCTGAAGAATTGAAGCATTAGAATATATTTATTCCTTTAGCATTTTCCATAAACTCCTTGCCTTTTTCCTGAGTTAAGTAGCTACTGCTAGAGGACTTTTTGCTTCTCTTCTCGTTTGAATATTTCTCTTTCAGCTACAAAACTCAAAGTACTAATTTTTTCCCCACATCTCTTCCAGTAACACCCACATTAGCTCTGCATAAACTGCTAACAGCATTAGGGATGGCTGCACAGAGATAGGAGGTAGCACAATCCTCTCCGAGACCCTAAGCTTTTCTGGAAGAACCAGCTTCCCTTTGCTGTAAGGGAAGACAAAACCAACTGGTTTTGTTCTGCAGTTCAATATACAACCTATTGGAATCCAGCCGGTATGCAGGGAATGTTAGAGGAAAAAGATCAAAGTGGATTTCCTACTAATCCTTCATAATAGAGTTTCTGGTTATCGTAGGAACTTTGACTTCGGAAAACCATTACAAAAAGTGAAAATTTGAGGTACAAATAACCTACTCCTTGGGTACTGTGTTTATGTACTTTTCACTGTCTTACCTGTCAGTCAAAGCTACAAATATTTGTAACAATAATTATTTTAGACTAAATTAAACAGTTCTTTGGGCAATTTGTCTTGAATTTTAGTGACAAGAATCATAAATACATATACAGATTTCCAACAGTATCTGTCCTGAGTTAGATCTCAGTTAAGTCTAGGAATTTTTCCTCTTTAAAATGCTATTGGATCTATTTTATTTCAGTAAGTTTTTCCAGAGGTATTTGTATTTATTTTAAATCCTTGTAATTGGTTAGAGTTTTGTGAAAAATGTAGGTCATGTGCTTGCTGACGCCAAAACAACCATGTACTGTGATTAACTTAGGAAATTAATTTGGGGTTTTCAGATGGAAAATTTTGACCAGAACACAAAAACCGCCCCATTTTTAATTCCTGCTAATGACCTAGTTTCCCGTAATTTGCTTCCTTGTTTCTAAGCATTTATTTTCACTGTTCTGCCTCAGAGTTTTGGATATGCCACCCTGTGCTGTGCATCAGTGCCACAGGTGGGGAGCCTGCTAGACCAGTGCCACCTTCTAGCCTGGAAATACTGACCTCTGCTCAATGTAAGTATGTGACAAATTTCTTCCTGCCTGAGCTTCAGGAACTGGCATTCAGGAGTCAGTCACATTACCTAGAACGCCAACACATGCTATGTGTAGTAGCGAGGCATGAACTAACAGAAGGTTAAAATGAACGAACCTTACTTGCTTTTATCAAGTTGCCCTTGCTCAATTATTCTATTTACAACGTCGTTAAGTGCTTTCTTAATATATTCTGATCTGTCCCGTTTTTAAGGAGAAACAGTACCTAGAAACATGGAAACAAACATTGCAACAGAAATGAAACAAGTTCTAAAAAAAATTTGGTTAATCTGCAATTATGGAACAGTCCCTACTTGGTCTCTTTGTTTCAGTATATCCATTTCTTAAAAATTTCTGTAAAACTGGGTGCTACAGTGGTGTAGGATGTCACATGTCAGTAGAACAAGATATGAAGTCATATTGGTTTATAAAAGTTGAAAATCAAAGTAGCTTGTCCATCATCACCATGTTTGGTGTCTTCTAATATAAAATAAAGACTTTAAAAGTTCCTAAGTGAGTTTAATACTCACTGCTCTGAAATCGCATTGAGTAGGAAGGAAATTTGTCGCATTTCAGTTGAAAAGAATATAATTAGGAACATCTATAGGCATGTGAGTAAATAAGTAGAAGCTTTAGATCCACTCTTATCTCACATTCAAGCATCTTCAGTTAATAAAAATTTATCCTTTTTTAGTTTTGCAGAAAACTATATGAGTGAACCTCACTATAAATGGGTTTATACTGAATGAGCCCTAAACTTGGTCTCTTGGGGAAAGTATGTGGAGTGGTTAAGCTTTCAAAGATATCTATTAAGATCACTTATATTACTCTGGAATCTAAATTTTTTCAGTGTATTTTTTAAAAGCTTGGACTATGTTCTACCTGCTAATGAAGCTTTACGAAATACTTGTTTGCATAGCCAGAGGATAGATGACATCTTCTGTCTACTGCTAGAGGAGGGTTTGTCATTAACTCCACCAAGACCAGGGTTTTGGTCAGTGAGTTTGCATTTTGCTTTAGGCTGGGGACCTGGGATGCAGGTCCTGTAAAAGTCACTTCTTACCTGTGAGAAACACCACCACTGATATGAACAGTAAAGCATCAAAGGGTAATTTGCAGAACTCCTTAAATCCTGACTTCTGCTCTACAGTGCTTTCCAAATCCTTTATCTGATGGTGCTGTATTGCACCTGCCTGTGCCAACCAGACGAAACTCCAACAGTCTTTGCCCACAAGCCTGAAATTGCTGCAGTAGAATGAGTGCTGCTGAACGAGAGGTCTCCTCATTGCCAAACACTATCTTTAATGCATCCCCTCTCAAATAAATAATTTAGGATGATTTCCACAGATATCCTGCCTAAAGGGGCAGTGACCCAAGGGGAAAAAAGCCTGAGAGTTGAGAGTTGAAAAACTTTCTGGGATAAATAAGAATCAACGATTTTTAAAATCCTTTCCTTTTATCAAGCCACCTAGGTAGATTCTTGAATTCAGCTCCTAGAAAGGAGGCATAAACCTGCTGCCTGAGCTGTCTTAAGAGCTTGATCAAGCAGTGAGGTAAGTGCCTTTTACTACATGGAAACTACGAGGTCAGAAGGGGAAAAAGTACTGACAAGATGGTGATTATGAGCATTAATCATAATAATATCGAGGTCTTATATAGCACTTTTCATCAGGAGATTTTAAAGCGGTGTACAAAAGAGACGAGTCTCATTATCTCCATATTTTAGATCTAAAATGTGACCTCCAGTACCTTATGGCTTGTTCTCTGAGGGGGGAAAAAAGACTTCTGGAACCAACAATACTTATTCTCTGTTAAATTTCTAATCATTGAAATGAAGATTAGTTTTAAATCTACTTGTTCTGTGGACTCTGTAATGGAATTTTAATTGCTTTACTAGCAGCTCAAGATATAACGAATGAGTAAATGTAATTCTTATCAAGACGCTCCTATCAGCTGATTGAACCTGTACGTTGGCATTCACAGACTATAGCCATACAATTATGTTAGCATGTGCAATTACGTTGCTGGTTATTGCCTCATTTGTTGGGGAATGGTAATTGAACATATAGACATTGCGATGCACCGTAAAATAGCTCAGCTTAAACTGCCTTCAGCAAGCATTAAAGCCAATCCTTCTCCTCTGCCTTTGCAAAGGACTCATGCAGAGACCTTTCAAAGCATCCTAGCTAAGATCTTGCACACTAGCTAGCAACCAAGTTTGATACTAAAACAGGCTAACATTTCCACAAAAAAAGTAACTGTGCCCTGAATACTCCCCAAATTAGTTACGCTGTACAAAACAGGGATCTTTCTGTAAGCTGTTACTGAAAGGCCAATTTCTACCTTTTGCTGTCAGGAAAATATTTATGTTTTATTGTGTTAGAAGACGATCCTTGACATCTATTAGAAGAATTTTATCATCGGAGAAAAGGTTTATGTCTGCAGAACAGCAGAGAACAATACTGAGTGCTCACCTCTCTGCAATGTCCCTGGTGTGGAGAGGCTCAAGCAATTTCTTAGGATTTTGTTCCTCTCTGGGGCCAAGGTTTATATGTACAATATCAAAAGAGGAGAGATTTATCAGAGTTTTGAGGAATTTTAAGTATCAGAGAGGAAAGTCAGAAAAATAAATTAAAACATACATTTGTCCGTGTTCAGACAAATGGCATTAGTGAGGCAGTATTTGGGAGGGTCAAAAAACCCCTACCTTCTAGAAAATGCAGTTCTGAGATCTCACTCCTTGGGTACTATTTTGTGACGTGATTAATTTTTTTTTTTTTTAAAAAGGAGATCAGTGTTGAACAATGATGTGGACACTGGCTGTTAAAGCTGCTCTTTCTAATGTGGGGCCTGTCCCATTTTTATTTAAGCAAAGAAGATTTGAGATGTCAAGTACATAAAGAAAAAAAAAAAGCCAAACTGCTGGAGTGCACTACATTTCAGGGGATTACCTTTCTTCCTATGAAGGATCTAGAAACTGAAAACATTTTTATCTAATAGCAAACTATTTTGGCCAAAGTAACACTAAGTCCAGATACAAGTACCATCCAGATACAAAGTACCATCTGCTCATTTTTGCTTAGAATTTTCAGGATAAAGGCGGAGTTTGCCTTGGTTGACAAGGATTGGGTGAGGTGGTAATTCCTTACTGGTGGAGGCTGGCAATTCCCTATTGACATGAAATCCCAGCCTCTTTGAGCACTCCCTGAAGGATGACAGATGCAAGACCTTGTCTTATACTACCTGTAGCTTGATTTTTACAACCTCTCAGAGACCAAATTCCCTCTCGAGCAGCCTTTCTACTGTTCTTCTGGCTGTCTTGTGGGAAAGTAAATTTTAGGTACAGCCGCTGTTTCCTCCCTCTCTTACTATTTTACCTCTTTGCAGAGTCTTACAGTGCACCATCATTTATCGTTCATAAGTGAATAATATGAAAATATCACATCTACCCTAGGAAGTCTCTATGCCATTTATTTGAGGACAACTAGCATTGACTTTGCTTTAATTTCAATATGGTATTACCTTTCACTAAAACCGAGTGAAAAACTCTAGACTTGTACAAGAGTAGTTTAGTCATATTAATCTTGGTGACCTATGGGCTGGAGATGTTAAGGGAAGGTATTAGTGACTCAATAACATAGCAACAAGTTGTAAGTAAAAGAGGAAAAAAAATATTGAAATTATTAGTGCATGTGTTGGAATTTCCTGAGTTGAACTTTGAATTTCTATTTAAGAATGGCTTTTAAAAGGCTGAAACTGTTGACTAAAGTTTAGAAATAAACACTCTAAGAGAAACTCAGTCTCAGACCCCTGCAGCATCCAAAATGGATTTTCTACTAATTTTCCCTTTCTTTGCCTACTGAGCTAATTAACAATTAGGGCTACATTTTCTTCCAGAAAGTGTTCTGGGAAATTAATTTTTAGGAAAATAATTTGTAAGAAATAAGTTTGACAATGTACTGGTGCACCTTAAACACTGTCTGGGTTTTTTCCTCCTATTTCTGTGCTTTTCATGGTTCCTCATCTCTCTTAGCAGGTAATAGACTGCTAAAATATCTGATTGCTTTGCTGCTTTTGGGGAAATCAGGTAGATTGCTTTTCTGTGTGCTGAAGAAACGCAATGCAAGTTTTCACACCACTAAAACTCCTTCTGCGAGTCAATCCATTTCTTGAGAGTGTGCCTGAGCACCCCAGTTAATTCACTCCAATTGCTACTACTAGCATTTTGCCTTTTTACATCTTCTCTCCAATTGTAATCAGCTGCTCTGTAATCATTTGTTTCAAAGTGGAATGGATGTAGCACTATTTTTTCATCTTTTTTATTACTATTTATTTATTTATTTATTTGTCTCTGTGTGCTACGTTCTAAACACCAGCAAAATGCATGCCGGGGCCATAGAATTGTTTTGGTGTTTCTTTAAAGGAAGAAAGAAGAATGCTAGGCTTTAGAAAATATGTTATTATAAGCTTCACTAAAGGGAAAAAACCCCACAAAACTCTTCTTTTGACATTTTTCATCAGTATGTTTACAACTAAAACAAATATCAGAAGCCTAATTTGTTGCACAGTTGGCCATAAAATATAAAATATGCATTAAATTGTTTAAGAAACTGAAGCCTACAGAAGGAAGCGTAATGTAGTGTGGAAATTATCAGGTTAAAACTAAGGGAACAAATATCTCTCCATACTCCAGCTGAACCAGAAACAACTGTGTAATGAAGGGGTAAAAGCAGACCAGGCAGCCCTACCATATCAAGGATATTTTATCAAGTAACACCAAAGGCATTACAGTGTCGTGTTTCAGGAGCTTATATGGAGGATCAAGACATTCTGTCAGATTTGGGTCAGCAGTG
>NW_009719927.1:0-5318 GCF_000703405.1 Apaloderma vittatum | reverse complement strand
TGTGGCCAAGAGGGCCAATGGGATCCTGGGGTGCATTAAGAAAAGTGTGTCCAGCAGGTCTAGTGAGGTTCTTCTCTCCCTCTACCCTGCCCTGGTGAGACCACACCTGGAATGCTGTGCCCAGTTTTGGGCTCCCAAATCAAGAGAGACAGGGACCTACTGGAGAGAGTCCAGTGGAGAGCTATGAGGATGATTAAGGGACTTGAACATCTCTCCTGTGAAGAGAGATCGAGAGAACTAGGGCTCTTGGGCCTTAAAAGGAGATGGTTGAGAGGGGAACTTGTTAATGTAAACAAATATCTGAGGAGTGAGTGTTAAGAGGAAGGTGCCAGTCTCTTCACATTGGGGCCCGGGAACAGGACAAGGAATAATGGGAATAAGCTAGAACATAGGAAGTTCCACCTCAACATGAGGAGAAACCATAAGGGTGCCAGAGCACTGGCACAGGCTGCCCGGAGATGCTGTGGAGTCTCCTTCTCTGGAGAGTTTCAAAACCCATCTGGACGCGTTCTGTGTAGCTGCCCTAGGGGATCCTGCTCTGGCAGGGGAGTTGGACTAGATGATCTCTAGAGGTCCCTTCCAACCCTTAACATTCTGTGGTTGTATGATTCCATGGTTCCTACGGAACAACGGAACAGCACCTGAAACAGAAAGCAATCTTATATGAGGGGGACTTGACAAGTTTGTTTCTGTGGTAGTCAGTCAATTTTCTGTCATTTTCTAGCATCTCTCTTGTATCCATTCAACCTCTGATAGCACAAGAGACTCTTTATTCACTGAGGAGGTGTTGATTAATCAAATTATGCAAGGAGTTGTCTGAATTTTCTTTTTAAAATTTGAATACTCTGATGCAATTATTCTGTAAGAAATATACATTTTCATTGGCACTGATCACTGCTGTGGTTGATATATTCTGGTTAAGTCCAGTGTTTCTAGGAATATGCTTGGGTCTGAAGTAATAGCTTTTTTAATGATCAGTGAAGACTTGGAAGATCATAGTTCTAATACCAAGATTATTTTGAAGATGAACCTAAAATAATTTAAGTTGCAATCATGTTAACTCTTCTACTGTTTTTTTACATCTTACATTGTTTTTGAATTTGGACTGTGAAGTGCTAAGCCAGCCAGAAACACGGAGTTGAGCTAACCAAAGTGGTGCTACCTTTGGCCAGAGCTTGAAAGACCTTTCTGGTGATCTTTGTTACATTCATTTCTTTAATGTAATGTCAATAACTGAACCTTTAACCTCTACAATATGATTTTCTTTGAGTATGGTGTTGAGTCTATGAGATTAAAAAATCTTATCAGACTAGGTTTAGGACTAGTCCTAGCCAAAAATGGAGAATTTCCACTCTGTAAGAAATTCTGATTTGTTGAAATTGTTTTTCTGTTATTCTGATAATTTGAAAATTTGTTTTTATTTATAAAAATACCCAGCACTCTAATACTCCAAAATGAATGTTTCTTTCTTTTGGATTAAATATTGCCCTACATTCTTCCGAGGTTTTCAAATGCTCCTGTCCACTTCAATTAGGTGGGCTACTCATGGAGCTGTGCTTCTCTGGCCATCCTGTGAAAAGTGACCCAACGATTGGAGTCCCAGGGGCTACAAGAGGCTGATCCATACTTCCTGCAAAGCACAATTGTAAGTTAAATAGATGCATAGATGCGTATTTGATATGAAAGTCAGTGTTTGTTTGCAAGAAGACCCAACCCTGTATATTTTGCTGGAACCAGCTTGAGCCTCAGAGAAATCCTTTTCAGTGGGAAACTGGAAATGACAACAGGATTGAAGTAATTAGGCTAATTCCAGTTCTGCAGAACAGATGTTTTCAAAATGAGTAGTATGTATAGTAAGGTGTCTGACCAGCTCTTCTTTGATTGTCTTCATGACATGACACATTTAAACTTTACAAGAGAATGGAACATTTACCCCTGCAAACTGTGTTTTGTTTGTTCTATAAACAAGAGGTGAGAAGAATTGCATAGATAAAAAAAATACAAACCAAAACCAGAGCTGGAGAACTCTCATGATACAGTAAGTTTATGCACAGTGCAGGGTCGTGCAGAAAACTTTCAATACAGTGGGCACAGTGTGAATCTCTTCCCTTAAATTTTAATCCAAAGGCTACAAGAATTTCTGTTGGATTTTGTTTCAGGCAAAACTGACATTGTAATTTTGAACTAGGGTAAGTCACTTGAGAGTGCATGTGTGTGTATATATATATATATGTCCAAACACATTAAATAAAATTTAGATGGAGACAACTGCAAACATGTATATGAAGAGTTTGCCTACTATCATTTGGAATTCAAAGTTATAATTGTTTGGCTTGGAAAATGTGATCTTTCTCTTTAAGTTCATCCTTAAATTTTAAAGCATAATTTGTTTTGATTGAATTTCTAATGTTAATTAGTGAGGCTTGCACAATTAAAGACATCAAGAACATACAATTATGTTCCTTATAATTATACCATAATTGTTTTAGTATGTTAAATGATCTAATAGATTTTTTCCTGTTTCAACAGCAGCATTACAACCATCTCTGTGTTAGGAAATAACTGGCAAACATTCAGTAGGTACTTTCAAGCATTTCAAGTAAAGTTTTGATGGGTATTCATCTACTAATGAAATATTCATACATTATATTTTTCTCTATTACAAGTGACTTTCACTGAAGCGCCTAATGCTTGGTTTGCTTAGACAGATACAACGTTCAATCAAACTAATGGAAACCGTTGAGTACTGTTATACTGGATATTATTAAATCAAATGCTCTTGATAAATATTGAGTCTCTGCTGTTAAAAAGCATTTCTAGCATGATGCATGGATAGTAAAACAATACTCTGGCTCCTTGTTAATAATGTTAATATTGCAGCTGTCATCATTTGACAGCTAATATAATTTCCCATGTGCATAAATGCCTTAGTCTTTGAGTGTTAAAAAATACTCTCCATATGCTGTTTAGGATTTTCCATATTGTGCATGCATTCACTCCCAATGTAGAAAAATTGGACAAGTTTGTATTACCAGCAAAGTATGTATATTTTGTCTGCTTAAAATTAAATATTTCCTTCAAGTAGCATAATTTGTACCCATGTCAATATGAAGAGATCAGTTTTGGTAATTTCATAGGCAGGAAGTTAATGATCCTCTTACAAAGTAATTGCTAACGGTCTTTGGAGAATTGTCTGGGCATATTGATGCTGTTTCTCCTATTTCTTCTCTGGATGTTAGATTTCCTTAAAGGAAACTAAAATAGATCAAATGTTTTCCTGCAATATTTTTCCACGTGAGTTCTTTTGATAGTCTTTGCAACAAAAACAGTGTGCAAATGCAAAGTAGTTGACAAAACAATGAATAAAACATTTTCCATGCCAGATTTTTAGTGAATAAACCGAAACTTCAGAGGTTAACATTATGCTTGTTTTTACCACTTCTACATATACTAAAGTTGTGACTCCATCAGCTTAATAGTTGGAGTCATCCCTAGTCAACATACACTCTGAGTTCTTTTCTTTTCAGACAGTACTTCATTATCTTCTTCCAGGGATCTGTATGACCCAGAAAATAGACACCTTAAGTCACAGTCACCGTAAATACATACAATTCGCAGGCCCTGGTGAGAAAATTGTCCTTTCTCATTGTGCATCATGAAGGCACATGATTCTTTGCCTTCAGAAAAGAGTTTGCGAGATGTGGATGCTGTGTGCACGCAGTGAATGATATTCTGGGATCAGGTAATTCCTGCTCAAACTTAAAAATAAGATCCAGATGTATTCTGAGGTCTGTATGAATGAGTTTGGAAATCTGCGTAAAATCAAAGCTAACCTGTTGAGTCACCGGCATGTAGTAGCCTCCTTTGCCACCCTGTAGGCTGTTGAAACAAGGAAAAGATGTGGATATCAGGGCTGACACTTATTCCTTCCTGTGGGCTCAGTTCTGCCAGTTTTGCATTGTTATTTGATTTAAAATACTATTGTAC
This sequence comes from Apaloderma vittatum, assembly GCF_000703405.1. Lineage (NCBI taxonomy): Eukaryota > Metazoa > Chordata > Aves > Trogoniformes > Trogonidae > Apaloderma > Apaloderma vittatum. Next base: position 1,331 of record NW_009719927.1, on the reverse strand, counting down.
AGAATTCAGGGACTAACTGAATAGTTCTTTTGAGATTGCTGGGTTGTTTGGTTTTTTACATTTAATTTTAGAAGGGCAAAGCATGTTGCTAGGAAAATTAGGAAATGCATGTGGAATTACGGAGCAATGACTCTGTAGTGAAAATGTTTACTTTGCAGGCTTTTCTCTTTACAACACAACTGCTTTAAAGCATTACATTAAATACTAATGTGTTTGTATTTAAAGAAGGTACAATATATGTGAGAAAAAAACGTATGAAGTGCACAAGGTGGGGCTGCAGTGGCTAAGCACTCCTTCTAGCAGAATACTACAGTGCTGCCATGAAATCCTCTGTAAGTGGTCAGAAGAGAAGTAAGAGCTGCCTGTGGGTAGTCCCAAGCTATTCACAAGCCCTTTTGAACAATTTTCCTACTTTTTAAAATACTGTTTTTGGCAAACATTTGATACTTGAAATACAAAGTGCATGAGTCACCTACTGGGATAGGCACAGTATGTGGTTTATTGAATTTAGCTAAATTGTGAGTCGTCTATCAATACTCCTTACAGTGAACATACTTGTAATAATTTCACACATTACAAACAAGAGTAGATATGATTTTTTCAAGGTACTTTTCACTTGGAGTTTTTACTCTTTCTATTGTGCTCCATTTCATGTTGTAGGAAATTGTGAACTTTTTAGTGACGGGGGATAAAAAGAAAAGGTAGTTTATTGGCTGTCAGTTTAAAAACCAAAGACCATAAATGCAAAACCTGACGTATTGTAAAGGACTGTCTCACAAAGCAAAGTCCTCAACATGAGGTTGAATGAATACAAATTCTTCTTATACAGCTATGGAGACTTCTACCAGCATAGCAATTTCTGTTAAGTAGTTTAAAATTCAGAGGTAATAGTTCTGTAGGGGAGAGCTACAAATTAGCACAGATTCTGACTTGCCAAAACCATATGGTAATTTTTTGTGGAGGTTTTCTTTGGATATAGGTTGCTTTTTCTTTTTCTTTTTTTTCTTTCTTTTTTTTTTTTAAGGGGAAAACTAGGGAGTAGAAGCAAAGGAGGTGAAAAGTATGCATGTGTAAAATAACGTCATAACTGTGATCTGTCAGATACAGGGAATACCACCTCTCTACTACAGAACAACATGAACATCCAGGCATAAAAACTTTGAGGAGCTTTCCAAACATTCCTCAGAGGAACAGGAACCCGGCAGCCGGGCGGGCGGTCAGCCTCCGCCCACACTCTGCCCTTTGGAGCCGGGCTCTGCTCCCGACCTTTCCCCGAACGTCTGTCGTGAGCACGACTGGCGACACGGGCACGGGAATCTGCCCCTGACGGG
>NW_009719926.1:152674-166437 GCF_000703405.1 Apaloderma vittatum | reverse complement strand
GGGGATAAGCAAGACTGGAGAGATGTAGACTGTGAAATGTTCTTCCATTGAAAATCTGTGACAAGTCAGGACTAAGTAATACTATTAGTTCAAATTTATCATTAGGATTTGTAACATATTTCCTTTTCCTTTCAATAGATAGGTCGTATGTTATACAACTTCCACTGAAACTACAGGAGCTCCATGATCTGCATTGCTCAGCTACCAGTTGCTGAGTCTTCTGTGGTCTTTTGAATTAACAGTCATTAATGGGGAGAGCAATTGGTATTTTCAATAAAATGGAAATCATTGAAATCTTGGGTAATGTCAGATGCTCACTAAATGAGGCTAAACATGTTGCTGATAATTCCCTAGGGTAGAGAGTAAAACTTTTTAATGTACCAGAGAGAAATAGCGTTAGGATCAATAAGGTATAAAAAATATTTATAGTGCATACAAGAAATGTTTGGGTCAATTTAATCAAAATTATGACATCTTTTTAGAAACGATTTTAGACTCCAACATATTTGTAAATATATAAGTAAAACAATATATTTGTTTTAAAATTCTGAAATAATCCTTCTTACCCAAAATTATCCAGAGATTTTCTTCTCTATTTATCTTTATTCATATTTATTCCTAAAGTTTAAGGTCTTAATCTTTATCTCTGGTGATTCTTATTTGGACTTATTCTTGAATTGTATTCCACTACATTCTAAATCTAGATTGTGATTCCACTCCTAAATCTCTTATTCTGTTTCCTTATGATAAATTATTATTGTTTGAATGTATCCAGCTTTGTAGCTGGTATTTTTAAAATATACATCTGTGTTTCTGAACATATTTTTCCTTTTTTGGTTATTTCCAAGGTCTTGTTTGATTAAGCTGTCTCATTGTTGGATTAGTCACAAAAATTACAAGTTACTGGAATTTTAGAGATTTTCATGTAACACATAGGCTATGGCTTGCTGAAATGTTTGGTTTTAATAAAGCAAAGGAATATTTCATTTTTCAACAGACAATATTTCTTTTTAATCAGGTCCAGAGTGAGAAGTGCTGCTAAAGATAACACATGCTTCACTATATATTTTTCTAATTTAAGAAGTATGAAAGTCAACAGACTATATCATTAAAACTCTTTATATTGCAATCTTAGGTGTAAGTCAACGGTAATTGTTTTTATATTGCCTTACTAGTGATCTCATAGCCTGTTTTAGGAGACAAACCTTTTTTAAGAGACTTTTTTCCTTGTTTGATTTTTGTTGGGGTTTTTTTTTGTCATTTTGTGATAAATAAATATCAAGTGTCTAGCTGTCCACTCTTTTCTTTTCAGTGTTTCTCTCAGATACCTTAATGTTTTCTGCTAAATGAGAGAGAGGGGGAAAAAAAAGAGTGACAGTCAAGACAAGAGCTTAGTTAGGATTTCTCTTAGTCACTATTATCTAAAACTCTTATGTCTCATGTGAAGTGCCCAGATTACCAGTATTCATTTGCATTGTGCTTATTTATTCCTGGGACCACCCTGATGGGTGCTGCGTTATGTGGTCCTGAAGTCATGGGGCTATTACAGACACTGTGCTAAGCTGAGTTGAAGGAATTCATTCATCTGACTGATTGCACAGGCAATCCAGAGCAAATGTGCTCTTCTGACAGCAAAATACTACTCAAGCTTCTGTAATACCTTTCATGCAAACTCATACTGTCTATTTTGTGAAGAAAAGTCAGGGACAAAATCACTCTGTCAATGTGAACTAGGGTGATCTAGGGTTAACAAAATGGGGAAAAAAAAAAAAGAAAGAAAATGAAGTTTTGATTCTTGTTTTCTTTTTTTTGGGGTTTATTGAACCAGTATTGAATGCTGTCTACAAATGAACTTCAAAGTAACATGGAAGTCAGGCACAAATTAAAAGTAGATGTGCAATACTGTTTTGTAGTATAGTGATATTTGCCTGTGAATAGGCAAATCTGGGGTCAACAAGTCATATAAATACATAGTCCAGACTACACTGGAAGCTATTTTAATTATAAAATTTAATAAATGTTTGACAATAAGTATTGAGCTAACTCTGCAAAGGCTATCAGATTTAACTGAAGCTGCTTAGTGTGGCTTAAAATACTTTTAACAGCTTTTTGTATTAGTAAGAACTCAGCATTTTATGAAAGAGGTAATAAAATACAGCTTTTCAGTGGACTAACCTAGAGGTGAAAAAGGTGTACAATAAAGTTATCAGTACCAGCCCACAGAAGCTCTGACTGAATTGTGATTGGTGACTTTTTGTAGGAAGTTTCAGCAATGGGCACAGAACAGTACCTTGAGTGGCCTCGAAACAAGATAGAAGCAACTTCAAAGGAAAAAAGCAAATTTAAAAAGAGAGATTTTCCTTTTTTTCTCTTTTTTTTTTTTGCCCAGAAACCCAAGGCTTAATTTTCCTGAAGAACATGTTGCACAGAATTGGCTATAAATTCATTCTGAGATATATTTTTAAAAAAATAAAAGAAAGCTGAATGACTGAATACGTAAGCCTGTTTAAAACAGATCTTAAATACTTTTTAAGATCCAAGAAGAAAGCTATAATACCAAAACTAAATTATTTAATTGTTCCTTTGATTACCAAGCCCAAATCAAAGCAGAAAAAAGACTGTGTTAACACTTACTATTATCATGGATCCTTCCAGTTGACTATTGCCAACTATGATAAAATCTTATTGTCAGTTAAAATCGATTTTCAGACATACTTCATACCAGATGTTACTTTAACGGTCTTTAGGGTAGTTACTGTTTTAAGAGGTTTTAAGGTGATACAGTGAATTTTGTAAACTACCAGTTTGTCTTCAATAAGCTTCATCTGGAGAAAATAATAGATGCCATTGCACTCTAAGTTTTAGATTTAGATATATATAATATTTAATTTCCCATAGAAAGTGTGAAGATTGGAAACTGGATTAGGTGCTCTGATAAATGAAGTCTGAACTTGAGAACTTTAGAGCTAAGGCTTTTGAAATTATTCCTAATGACTACTACTGCCAAAGGTGATAAGGGAACTCCTACTGGAACAAATTAATTTGTATTTGAAAAATTTACCCTTAGATTTTTTTAGTTCAAATGTGTGTTCGTGTGCTTGAATATTCATTCTAAGAGCATTACAACTTTTGAAATATTTTTTTTTTTAAGAATGGAGCTTTCCTACAGAATTTCTATAAAGCTTATTTTCTGAAAAAGACACAACAGCAGCCCCATTTAGACTAAATGTGCTTGTTGGCTATTTGGCGCATAGTTGCTATCTTTTCTGACTGGCCAGTAATCAGGGACAAAATTAAACTTTTAATATTTTTATCCATTTTTTGCCCATGCAACACTTTTAAAAATCTCCCTCAAGTTTTAAGAATTCCCAGGATTAATCAGTAAAGTTTGTAGAGGTGATGTATACTCTTTTATTTTATTTCATTTATTTTATTTTATTTTTAGGCCATGCTAGTGCTGAGATTTTAGTTGTCTACAAAAATGCTGAAAAAAAGTTTGAATGCAAAGTCTTCCTTACCTGGGCTTTCTCTCTTGTATTAATTTCAGTGTATTTTATGTATTGTTTTATTCACTAATTTTTGCTGCAACTTGGATTCTGTAAATGTTATCACTCAAGCCTAGCTGTGGATAATAGTATACAGTATTCTTTATTCACAGAGTGCAAAAATATGACCTTAAATTCAACTCATCCAGAGGATAAATACACTTGTGGGAATTTACGCATTTTTACAGTGATTTACCTCTCAAGCCTTGGTAAGTGCATCAGAGAAAGTTCAAAAAACTTGACCATTTTTCCAATTATTTGATTTACCATACATATGGAGCAACAACGTGGTTATGACATTACATGCCTGCTTCAGGAAAAATGCAAGTGTCACAGGTGTGTATAAATATTTCTCTGTTTTCCTAGTTTTATCTGAAGTGGTATTTTTATGTTTACGAAAGAAGTTGTCAAACCTGAATTTTATAGCTTTAAAAAATTAACACTATAATAAAAGAAAATGTTTATTAACCTTATCATCTCCTCATTAGCATCACTGCTGTGACTTCTGCAAGAGACGAGAGCACTCCTAAAATGTCTCATTTGCATTTTGCGTATCTAACAAAAGCAGATTACTTTGTTTAAATTATAGCTAACATTGTAGTGGTGTTATATATTAGAAATTGATTACCTTGTTCCTTCTCTAATGGCCTCATAATATTTGATTTTTATGCCTCATTTTTTTCTTACTGAAATAATGAGTACAAAACAGTAAGACCATCAATATTTCATACACTTTTTTTCCCACCTAGTACTTCAGTCTGACAAAAAATAAATGCACTTTGACTATGAGCATTATCTGTCTGTGAATGAAATCTGGCTGATTTTGACAGCCAGGGTTAGTTATAAAGAGAAAAAAAAAAGTATCTTGTATCTTTTCAGAAAGTGGGAAAAAATGTAGTTTGAGTGTATAGAAAGAAACAACTTGGAGTAACAGGCTGGGAACATGATCTTTGCAAAAATACTATGAAAGTCTATAAAAAGAGAAAACAAGTGAGGGATAATTTGAGCAGGATTTAGTACTGGCTCAGACGACAGTACCAGATAGTGAAGTATCCTGCTGTTCATTCTGGGAAGCCCAACTTCAGTCAATTTTCAGTTTTTTCAGCTGTGATGTGTTTGGGATTTGTTAGATCATCAGTAGATTTTTTCTATTCTGATGTCTGGTTTTCTTCTTAATATTCTACCTACAACTGGAATTAGAAATAATACTTTTATGTGTGTAAAGATTGACTCTGCCTCCTCTGCTCACTGTGGAATGTCTTACCCTGAGAACAACATCAATTCAAGAGATATGAGGAAAGAGTTTACCCCTTACAAGTGATTATCAATCTTCATTCCTCTGAAGCAGCCCTGTAAGATTTATGAATGTTCTGTAGTAGTTATAAGATATTCATACCACTATATTTACTGTGTATCTGCTTAGATACACTGTAATTCATAACTCAAACCTTCTAGTCATTTAATCATTTCCTCCAATTTCTTGGCAAGTTTATTGTGTTGAGGTGCCCCAAACTGTGCATCATATTGCAAATGTGTAATCAAGTGCTGTACAGAAAGGGATTCTTATCTCCCTTTCCATGATGTAATGCAGCTACATATTTCCCTGTTGGTATTTCTATATAACAAATCAGAATATCTTGGGTTTGTTTGCACTGTATGACCTTCCAAGATCATATTTCTTTTTCTTGCCAAAATTGCCCCTAAGGTTCCTACAGTTCTACCTCTTTCAAATTTTTCCATTCTGGTAATTGTAAGAAAATATTTGGAATTCACAAATAAGTTAGATTTTTCAGGTTGGATTTCATTGTTTCCTTCCATTCCAGTGATGCTTTTGATGCTTTGTTCACATTTCTCTGATGTCTGTAGTCTTTTCAATGTGAAAGACTTCTCAAGGCTTCCATTAATTCAGCTGTTTATAACTTTGTACAGATTTTTTTCAGTTAAACCCACAGAAATCTGAAAAACTCACTTGAGATTTATGATGATCCTTTGACTTTACTGGATTGTATCTAAAAGTACACCCTTCATCACGTAAACACAGGCCTACAATTGCCATTTATACAGCTTTCTTGACATAGATAAACAAAAAGATATTGTTCCTGTAATAGACTCTAGTGACACTTCATATACAAACCAACTGGAATTACTTTTACTACCTCATTTTTATGTTAGGGTCTATCATTTATTAAAATCAAAACATCTCTCGCTGCCTCCTGAGAAATATTTGTAAAAAGCAATTGGAAGTTGGAACATTTTATCAAGGGAAGTATTGAATTGTCCATTGTATGACATTTTCACATCAAGACAAAAAGCCATTCTGGAAGAATTAATTTAGTTAGTGGGCTCAACACAGAAGAAAAAAAAAACGTTCTATAGCTAGAGAAATACAGAAGATAAAACTATATGACCCTAAAGATTGGATTTGCCCCCACATTTCCTGGTGGCTTTGAAGATAGGAAAATATAAAAGGTTCTCTCTTGCAGCTGCAGTTTAAGTAAGATTACGACCAAAGATATAGCATGATTTTTGTTGCTTTAGGCAAGTTATTTGGTAATCTTTATTAAAAAATACAGTCAATAACCTAAATGAGATAGCATTTTCATGATTAACATTTCAGTTAGTCTTCAGAGCCTGAGAAACTTAGATGTTTTTAAAATACAAATTATGGTCAACTCTACTCTTCTTGGTACTTGGATGCATCTTTAGTTAGGTTCAAAAATCTCTTCACAGCTGCTGATCAATGTTTACAGGCATTTTGCAAAACTGCTCAATATTTGGGTACCTACAGCAAAAAGGTTCCCAGACCTTCTTATAGCCGTGACTTGGATGAGTAAACTGTCAGTATTGCCTTCCACTGAGTGTGTGTTCTCAGCCTTTCATCCCTGTGTCCATCCCCATTAACTCACTGCCTCACTGAAGCTGAGCTTGGACACACCTGAGGCAGCTGTGTGCAGTGCCAGCCTCAACCTAAGTATGCTTCACGAGGGAGGTATTGGGATGTCACAGACATGTCCTTGTCTGATTAGGACAAACATAAATACATGTATCTATATATGTGTGTGTCTGTGTTTATATTAGATGTTATATGTAAAATAGTTTATGTATGCACATGTAATATATGGGTAATACTTTCACATATGTGGGCTTGGCCAAGCAGGGTTCAAAAAAGTCATTCATCTGACTTCTTTGTTCAAACCATTATTTCATAGATCATTGTCAGTGGATGTTCAAATACTGCTTTGTTTAGACCTGAATGAAAACACTGGCAGGCATGTGGATTACAGATAATTTTACCCCAGATGTTACAAATGACTGGTTTTAGTCACTGTGACAAATTTTCTCAGAGCAGGGATGGGCCACCTCAATGCCTTCGTTTTAGGATAATGCCTCTTCGTCTCTAACCCCCTGTCCCGGCTAGGGGGTGGGACAGAGCTCATCCTTTCTGAACACACGGGGGAATGTGGCAAGGCACAAAAGCATGCCTTGAGGTGCTATTGCTCAAGAAAGAATAGAGTTACATTGATATATGGAAGATGCCCACAAAAATAAATTAAAAACTGTGTTTTGTGTATTTCCTTTAAAATTAAATTAGGAAGATCTTTGACTTCTCTTCCCAGGTGGCTTGTTGGAGGTTAATATGACAAATTCTCTGTCAGAGACTGCCTTTTTGGAATTCTCAAGTTGCTTTCCCCAGGAAGAACCACTTCATGACCATTTATGCCATATTTAATAAGGTTCATCTCCTCTGAAGTCTTCCAGGTAGTCCAGACATTTAATCTTTCTTCTTGCAACTTATTTTCTTCTTGTCTAAGACGTAGTTTGATCATATTAACTGTGGTCAGCTCACCAAGAGGTTAGATTAATGCCAGTACTACTACAAGAGAAGTGATGGAGCATATATATGAGAGCAAGCAAGGGAAAAGAGTAATTGGGACCAGCCTAGTTGACAGCAGAGAGATATTATATCAGCATAGATGGGATAGCAAACTGACTCCTTGTCACTCAGATTCCTGTTACACAATCTGGTTTCTAATGAATCTAGTATTTTACATCAGTGTAAACACTAATAAATATATTTGATATGTACCTTTGAATAGGACGTGCAAGTAAACACAGCTAGCTGTTACGAACTTATATTAAACATTTTGGGATGGCAATGGATTTGACCAATTTTTTGTCAGTATCTTTGTTCTAGATATAATTCATACATTCTTAGTGCATGTATGTATGTTTGTATGTATTTATGTAGCAAAAATGTAAGCATAGCATATGTATATATTAAGTGTACTACAGGTATTCCCACATCATACATAGAAAGTATTATTTTTTACTACTAGAATGTTTACTTTCATAATTAAAATCTTAATGACTAATCTAGACTTTCTGGTTGTTTTTCTCCTTGTTCCTATGAACCATTATCCATCAAAATGTAGAGTCTATATGTGTACGTACATACATGTAAACACATTCTATAAGCTGTTCTATCCTATGCAAACACAATGTACAGATGAAATCATTAGAAGAATCGTAAACTGTATTTTGTTTAATGTACATTTATAGAATTTGTTTGCTGGGTTTTTTTTCTAAGTGACTAGAATAGTTTGCACAAGAGTCTCTGGTTTTTTTCAGATTTTTCCTCCAGCATTGCCAAAGGTTTTGTGTTGCATCAAATTTTGCAGTAAAAAGATAAAATGAATGAAGTAATGAAGCATGGTGGACTTAGGAGTTAAACATGTTTGTGGTTTTTTTCTGCTTTTTTCTCCTGTTTGTGTAACACAGACATTTGTTAGAGGAGTAATGAAAATTCCTTTTTTACCTGTATTGCAGAAATTGCAAAATAAACCTAAAGACAGGGCCTGTGAATAGGATTAACTGTTAGAGGAAGCTCTGCAGAGAAGTTTTCTCACAGCTAATGAAACAGTAAGCCTTTAAGTAATGCCTATTCTTTAAGTAGTATGTCTTCTTTACACTGAAATATTTGTTTCAGAATTCTTTCTCGTTACTTTCATCCATAACAAAATTAAGTTCTTTTCATATCCATTCATTTAGAACAGAAGCCATTTCCTATGTATATATCGAGAGGAATCACCAGAGTGACAATAAAATTCTCAGTGCTGGTGCAGTGCTTGATGTTGTGTATAGTAGGGAACAAAAAGCTTTCCATTTTAAGACATAACAACTAGAGAACAAGAAAGCATCAAATGGACTTGAATAATTACAAAGGAGGGGTTAAGGGGGGAAATTATTTCACTAGTATTTTTTCTTTTTCTTTTAAAGCAAATTTTGGTTTAATATTGGGAGAATTTATCCCTCCACCAAGTTGAGCATACCATTGCAGGTGTCACTGCTTGAAGCCCGCTACTCCCAGGGCTGCAGGAGATCGACATTTATCTTTTGCACACAGACATTAGAGCTCTTTAAATGCAAGCAGTAGGTAAAGAGAGAGAAAAGTAAACTAACTGCCAACTCCAGACATGTTGTCTGAGAAGGAGAAAAAGCCAGGTACTGCAAGGGAAGTGTACAGATATAGGTGAACACACTAGAATAAAGTACACGAAACAAGCCTGAGTATCTACTGTTGTTTGCTTATGTTGTCACAACATGCTATAAAAAAATTCACTGCTGAGCTGGGACTCTGGTTCCAGGAAATTCACCTCTCCAACTCCAGAGTAATGTGATTCTTCATTCTAAGCTGTTTGCCATGCAGTGTTTTGGACTGCTCAGTTTCTTTCCTCTTTGAATGATTTAATGCAGTACTTTTCAGTGGCTCTCAGCTCCAAAAGAAAATAAAAGTGGTTTTTTTGACTTGCTTTTTCATACTGTTATATACTTTTTAGATTTACCCTTAGAACCACATTGAATGTGGTCTTGGAGGAATACTAAGGACACTGAGAGAAAACTGCAGGCATACTGAGATCTTTGACTTACAACAAGTAAAGAAAAGTTGTTAAGTACAAGAACTGTTTCTTATTGAAAAAATTCAAGTTTCTTCAATTTTTTTCTACGTATTTTCTAGGCTTTTTTCCAGGTTATTCTTTTAAATTTAGGGATTAAAATACCAAGTTATTCAAAATTTATGTTTAAAGATTTTGAAGGTACCTTTCTTCTTTCTTATACTCTGACTTAATATCCTCATCCTTTTTCTGTACAGTTAAATGGAAGGAATAGGGAAGGGAAATGTATTGGAAAGAAGGTGAAAAGTGAAAAACAATCATTGGATTTTCCTGCAAGAATATACGGATAAAACCACAAAATGATGTAAAGAAATTATTTTTGAGCCCATAACTTCAAGTGAAAATAAATTAGCACATTCCAGTTAGTACTGGACTCCTCCTTATGCCTGGAATCGATTTTTGCTGCTTGATCAAATGTTACTCTTGAAGACCCTTCTGCTTTTCCAGAGACTGGTTAGAATTTTATTTTGCAGAATACACTGCCACTTTTGTAGAAGAAATAACATGTTCTAAATCTATGCATAGTCTAACATTCAGTTTTATAACACAAAGATTTTATCCTTCCATCACTGACAGTGATCTCTCAATTGTTGGCTGGTGATCTGTAAAAAGTTAGTAATTGCTTCTTGTTATTTTCTACATTAGTCTAACCTTATACCAATCCAGATGTCAAAGCTACATAATAAAAAGAGCATCACATTTACCAACAGAAATGAGTAATAGATTATGAAATATTTGAGGAGGGTACTTATATAAAAATGTATATTGTAATAAAAAATATTTGTTTTGACTAGCAGGACAATGAAATCTTTAATCCTTTAACTCTAATAGGATCAGTGTCTCATCCTGTCTCTTCAAAGCTATTGCTGCTCTGAAAAAGAAAAAAGTACCCCCTGTCCTGCCCACCCATGTACATGTAATGTTTTATAAGATGTTTTACATGCTTCTGTATAGACCCAAAGGACAGAAGACAAAAATGTTTCTGTTGTTTTCTTGCTGCTAAGTCTTTCTTTTCCAAAAGTCCTGTTTTGCTCACAGACTTGATAAGAGATGGTTGTTTAGCTTTAGCTATGAATAAAGGATGCTGCAGACACCAGCTAAGGGATTCAAATGGCAGGCAGAAATTGTATTAACATGATTATATTTTGTGTGCCAATATCCAGTGTCTCTGCATAACAACAGCACAGCTCTAGTGAGTCTGGAGATTCTGACCCCTCTCTTTGCAATGTTAATTTCTGCCTCATCAACACTCCTGATAATGTTCATGGATGCAGAACAGTCTTTAGCGATGGATCAGTGCCCTACAGACCTTTCTCCTATGACTTTTTCCTGAAAGCTGGATTTTAACCCTCATATAAAAATAGATAGCTATTGTTAAATTTTATATTATAAAAAATATGTGAATATCATGAGGCTGCCTGACACTGGTGACGATAGCAATGGGGAAGAGGAGTAGTTCTGCCTATGGGAAAGAGAGGGTAGGTCAAGTGACCCAAATGGACCAATCATAGCATTCCTTTGCGTGGTGCTCAGTATATAAGGGCCCCAAAGGAGAGTCCTGAGTGTTATTTTTTTGTTGTTTTTGCTGTGCTGAGCTGGTTGCTATTGCCTTTCTGTCATCTCTCCCTGTGCTGCTGGTGTTTTTGTTTTCATGCTGCAGTGGAGTGCCATTCATCAGCACAGGTTTTTCTTCCCTTGCCTCCCCAGGTGGGAGAGGCACAGGTCCTTTTCTTGGGTGAGTTTGTTCGGGTTTTTTTGACTGTTATTGGAACTCTGGACTTGGGTGCTCCTGTTTGCTGCTGAGTCCAATTTGTGTCCTTTCTTTTCTTGCTTGGGACCTTGTTGTCATCTGGAACTTATAGGTCCCATATTGGCATATTCTCCTGTATCTTTGAGCATATTTGTATACTTATATATATTATGTATAGCTTAACATTTTCATTGTTATTATTACTATTATTCTTTTTCATTAAACTGTTTCAAATCTTCTTCAACATTAAAAGTTCCTCTCCCTGGTTCTCCTATTATCCTCCCCCGGGAGGGTGCGGGGGAAGGAGGGTCACAGAGGGTTTAAGACTGGTCCAGTCTTAAACTTTGACAACATGAATGCCTCCACTCTGTCTGGGACCTCTGCCAAAGGATGCTGAAAAGTGGATTTAGACCAGTTTTATCCTCCTATGAAATTCCTTCTTGGCTCATTAAAATACCAAGAAGTGGGATACTCACATCTGTTTATCCAGGGGTAGCAGAGTGTGTAGCAATTTGCAATGGTTCCAGAAAGAAAATATTTTATCTTCTGCAGGTCCTACTTCATAAGCAACACTTTTCCGCCTCCTGTTGCACGTTTCCCCAGGATTTTCCCTTGCACAAAGGGACAAGGAAGGCAGGATGATTTTGATACAGAGTCATTCTCTAACCCTGTACATACACCAGTCTGGATCTTCACGTGGCTAACAGCCATATGTTTAAGTTTCTGAAGGAGACTTGGCTTGCTTTCCTTTTTTCTTTCCCCTACTTTTCTCTAAAAGAAAGAAAAGAAAGCAGAGCCTCTTCTGCAGACTGAACATCCAATAAGGCAAATAACTGTAAGGATTCTGTGTCTTCACCTACTTCTGAAATCATGTATGACAATGGGATCATAGATGTCATTGCATTTGGATTGACCTCTAAAGCCAGGATCATTCTTCATACTTTTAAAATACTTCTACATATTATTGGTATTATGCAACTGATAAATAGTTTTGAGCTATGGACCCTGTTTTCTCTTGCCAGTGTGCAATCATTAGCTTTTTCTGGGCATTTTATACTTTAGTCTGTGTAGTATGTTTCACTATTTTGTGTTATATGAAGCAAAATGCTTTCTGGAAAATGTGGAAAATTGAATCAGCAGCTGTTATAAACTTTTGTAATTTTAAACTATTTGTTTTTTACTAACATAAGCACTCTAATTTTCTGTTCAATTTTGTGTTGTACATAAAATAAGAAAACACAGTAATTTGATTTGGGAATGCAATCTTTTAATCTTCTTTATATAGTTTGCTACTTTATCTGAAACTCTCATACAGATGTAAGCTAAGGTTATTTAAACCAGAGGCTTTGTCCATATCTCTTCTTTTGTTTGTTTTGTTTCATATTAACTTTACTAAGAAGAAAAAGGGGTACTCCCTAAGCCTTTAACAAAGCTTCTCCTAGCTGTTTGAACACTTTAAATGTTACATTGGCTTACATGTATATCTGAGCATTTCAACACACATTAGTACAAGAAATAATTTGGTAGATAAAAATACTTTGTTTGCTGCTCATTTGCCTTATTGGTAAAAAGGAACTTTTAAATTGCTTTTTTTGTGCTACACTAGATATTAACCTTGATTTTCCACACACACATAAGTACACTTTCTCCTGACAAGTAATACTTATGGATGTTCAGCAATACCTACAGATGTTCAGCTGTAATGACAACTCATACTGAAGAAAAGACCTGTTTCTAAATCTCTCTAACAGACTCACCAAACAATTGCTGTACACTTAACATCAGGATACTCACTGGTTCATCTTTTTTAATTTGTTTTTGTTTTTTTTAGTCTAGACATTTTCATGTTCATAAAATACTGTCATATACTTCCTATTACATGATGGTTTGAACAGACAAAGATTTGATGTCCCTGAACAAGCATAGCTTCTCCTTGTGTTCCTTGCCCATCCAGGAGCGAGTCCAGCAACCTGTGGAGTCCAGAATCCTCTAAACCCTTGTTTCAAAATCTGCCCCATGACTGCAGAACAGTAACAGGCTGTGATGTGGGCTGTTGAAGGGATGCCTTGTACGCTCCTCTCTGCCCACTAGCAGAGTGAATGTAATTAATTCCCTGAAACTTGTATACTTTCTTCTCAGAAAGGTCCATTGGTAAGGTATGGGTTAGTTATGGATATACTTATCAGAGAGAATAATTCACATAAACAAAAAAAGTTGAAACGAGTTCATCATCACCTGAGTCAGAATTTGGCATTTAAGAAGGTGAGGTGCATAACCATGGGATCACTGACAATGGGCCTAGACAAGCTCCATGGAATTATAAAGACAGAAGTAGGGAGAAATAGGAAGACCTCACAGATTTTAATTTGTTATTTAGTATTACTTTTACCTTTAAGTGAAGTAAAAGAACTACAAAAAGCACGCAAAATAGAGTTAAAACAACAAGTTTTCCACAGCTACTTTAAAAATGAGTACATTATGAATTCTGCCCCTGACAAGAAGTCAAAATTATAT
>NW_009719926.1:104443-152658 GCF_000703405.1 Apaloderma vittatum | reverse complement strand
TTCCTGCTTTTGCAAGAGAAAGATTCTGATGAGCAGAAGACATCAATAGCAGTGAACTGTGTAGGCAGGATGACAGGGTGTCATTTTTAAATTCTTCTTAATAAATAACTACCTCTGTCGTATACATGAAAGCCAATTCCCATGTCTAAGGTATACAGTGAGCCTTCTGTGGAAGCAGAAACAGGATTGTCATTTAATTGCATAATTGTTTGAAAAACTTAAATTGGTTTTTGATTTACAGGATAAGAGGGCAAAAAATGAATCTGACAAACTGCTGCTTCAAAAGTTGTAGCTCAGAAATCATCCAGTGGACTTTTTTTTTTTAATTTGCATTAATTCCACATTGACATCCTGTACATCTAGGTTTAGCCTAATGCATACTTTTACAGCTGAATGTACATCTGGAACTTCTGGAAATAAGAGCCTTTATTATGGAAACGCTGGCATAGTTTTAGCTAGGGTCGGCACATGCAGCATACTGTAATGTGCTTTAAAACTTGAGATGGAGACCAGAAGTCTGAGTCTCAACAGTAGCAAACTCTGTATGTATGAAACACAAGCCTCCCAAAAAAAAGTCATGTGAGACTGCTGCTCCTGGCATAACTCTCATTGATTTAAAAGGCCAAAATGAACCTCACTGTGTTTGTTTAAAAAGAACATGGTTAGAAGAAAGGTAATGGCTTCCACATACAGCAAAAATCTTCAGAATAAAAAGAATTTAAAAAACAAACCAAACTGCCATGGTACACATGAAACTAAGTGATTGGTAAAAGAAAACTTAGTTTTGTTAAAATAGTAAAAGCATTTTGAAACCACTGATTTTGTTACTCACAATCAGAAGCAGATTCCTTAGCCAAAAAAAATGGGATGTCAAAGCATTTTAATTTATCCATCTGTATTATTTTAAACTAATAGGTGAGACAGAAGCAGTGATATAACACTCTGGTCAGACTGAAACAATAGACTGATACTGCAGTAAATGATCTGAGAAAATGAGTTCTCTTTGGCAAGGTTCATAAGGCAGTAGTAAAACAGCCTGATCATCTCGTTAATGTGGGTTTAAAATGAGAGTTCAGGATTTTGAGTATAAGAAGTGTTGATTAGCAGATAAATGGAGTCAGATGGACAACGACGTCCCTTCTAATTTTTACTGTGTTTAATGGAAAGTGACTGCACATGTTTTACACATATGAATACAGTCCTTTCATTTTCTACCCTTTCTTATTTCTTTATTCCTTATCTTCCTATTTTTCATTCACCTTCTCCTATGCTTCTAAGCTCAATACAGCTGTTCATTACATCTCACTCTCCTGGCTATTTCTCACAGGATAAGTTTAAGCTCAGACCTATGCATCGGACTGCCATGTTCAGATGCTCAAATGCTTCCCTAGCTGGGGCCATGTAAGCCATTGTCAGCATGGACATGGACTAAACGTGGGAGTGTAATCCTCAATCTCTCCCGCAGCTCTTACTGAGGTAGAGACACATTTTCTTGTAATCTTGATGATTACTGTTACAAATGATTATTGCCCCAAAACACTGAGTGTCTACTTCCAAGCTCAGGCTTTTGAATGCAGAAAGAATTAGGAGAAGAAATGCAGAGTAATTTTTGTGAAATACTTACACATATACTAATTGAGGTTTTCAGTCCGAAGAACCATCCATCCACCCTAGATGTTCATGCAGACAACATCAGATTTTAATTAATATATCTTTATTCTACCCAAGTTTCATCCTGTTCTCAAAGACATTTGATTTCCATGTGGGGAAGTTCAGGTATTTTGGATTCCCTTAGTGTTCCCCCTTTCTTTGTCCCTCTCTTTGTTCCTTCTTTCATTCTTGTTTCATTTGGTTGGTTGTTCATTTCTTTCTTGTCTGTATAGACAACAGCTATCTCAATTTTCATTCACACACACACATAAAAAATTTTTAAAAATTAATGGTACACGGGATTTTAACTGATTTCTTGCTAAGGTTATAATCAATCTCCTTAACTAGAACTAGAGAAAAGGGAGTGCTCCAGAATCTCAAAAGGATTTAACACTTCTCTATATGGTGCTGATGATTTTCTGTAGTTATTAAGCCTGCCGTGTGTCTTCCTAGAAACAATTTCTCATTTCTACCTTGTTCAAAGTAAATGTGATCAAAACCAGTAGTAGCACCATGAACACTCAGGTATTTGTGCAGACCTAGATTTTCTAAGTGGACAGATGTTTTCTAGGAGCGTCTAAATTTCCAAGGTAGATTAAAGCATATTGAAATTTCAGTATCTTAAAAAATACTTCATTATTTTGGAAAGGACAGCTCTTTTTACTACTAAGGAAGAAGATTTAGAAATAAGGTGGTAGGTTAGACATACATTTCTTAAGCAAAATGCAGTGAAAATGTTGACTAAATGCTTTCAACAAAAACTACAGACACATAGCTGTTTATCTGATTTTAGTAATGTGTTATTCAGTGATTATACAATTATTTACTCGTGCTGACCTAATCACTGCCTAATCAATGCTTGTTCTTGTGATGAGGAAACAGACGAATTCAGCATTTATACACTGATTTATACACTTGCATTTTGATCACTACTTCCCAGAATCTAAGTGTATAAGACTAGTACTAGTTATAGAGATTTGCAAATAACGAGTATGGGATCTTTATCATCTCTTTTTTTTACATCTTTAAAGAGATGTACAAGCAGAAGAGTCATATATAATATGTTCTGAAGGGAGAAATATTTTTAAATAGTGAAGTTTTTATAGAGAGAGCATGAAAATAAAAAGGATATGAAGCTGAATTTTATACACGTATTTTATAAAACGAGCCAGTAAAATCAGCGGTATTTGGCAAATGTGTGTGTATATGTGCACGTGATTAGTTTAAATATATATTCAGGTATTTGGGTGGGAAACCTCAGCTGTGTTTGCCAAAAGTGATACAAATCCTAGCTCAGGTAGGTAATGGAGTTGTGGGAGCTGGTTTTTCCAAGCCAGAGAAGTGAGGTGCTTATTTTAGCTTGGCATAATTTCACAAGTGACACCACATAACTGCAAAAAGAATGCTAAAGCAATATGACTAGAGTCAGCATCTCGTCTTGGCTGTTTGCAGTTGAAAAGTGTGCTGATAACAGAGGGCAAGTTACTTACCAGTAACCAGGTTTCTTTGAGATATCTTGAACACATGAATATTTGTTTTGTAAGTGATCACATACTGAAACTTTTGAAGTTAAGGACTTTTTTTTTTTCTTCCACTGCTTTTGCATTATCTAGAGAGATAACATACTTTCCAGTCTCTACGTATTTCATTCTCAGCCATAAAAGGCATACCTGCCTTAAGGTCTTCAGTTAGCCATCAGCTACACATGTCCACAACTTAAACCGACTTCCAGAGAAAAGGGAAGGTGGTTTGGAAGTGAATGTATGATTCTCAGAAGAATCTCAAGAACTGTAAACAAGTCTTTCTTCTTTGAGTGCTTGTTCTGCAGATATTTATTCAGCTGATCACTCCTACATGCTTGTAGGAAAGTATTTGGACTTCCCAGTAAAGGCTGGATTTATTTCTGGACCTTTGTTCATAGAATTAGTCCAAGGGTTAGAAACTGTTCTCCCGGCTACTTATATTCATTCCTTATGCTTTGAAGACAATGAGCCAGATATTTAGCTGAATATATGCAAGTCTATAGATTTCAAATGATTGCACTTCTTCGTTGAATCAATAATGCATGATTAATGTTTTGCATTCCTCAAGAATTCAGAAAATTATATAGGATTTTAAACCTAGTTCTTATTTATTTGGAATCTCATTTATCATAGATGAACTTAATTCCACTATTTTGTTTCATAGTAATTAAGAAAAAAACCACATAGGTAAGAACTGAGGCAAATTAAAATATTTTTAACATTATAAATGTAGTCAGCTTAGTATCTTACATAATGTAAATATGTTCACAATTAAAAATATTTGTTGCAAAGATGAGATGGACTTGTCTTTGTAGTTAATTGTGTATTTATCATGCATGTTTAATAGTTTTATATAAATTGTTTTGAGTAATCCAATAGAAATGCTTCTACAGTTCCTTCTAAGCTTCTGAGCAGCTTTTAAATAATTATAATTTATTTAAGCTATCATCTCAATGTATTTCTTCCTTAACTGGATTCCCCTGCTGCCAATTATATTAGGCTGGGTTACAAGAGAGACGACTCAGCCATAGATTAACGAAAAGCTCAAGGTTTGACATTTTGTGAACTATTAATGTTAAAAAATGGTTTAATGACATTGGGAATGCAGTAGTTACTCTTGGCTTCAGACTGACTTGAATATCAGACCTTAATATCACAATATTACAACTCTTTTAGGACCTCTTGAGATGTTTGTAAAATTCATACTTACATATATGATGTTCACACTACATACATTATGTTTTTGTTGTTTTTTTTTAAACTTCAGTCCACTTGTAGTCTGTTTCCAAAAACCAAATGACTGTTTGCAGCTGGAGTTAATTATATGATTCTTGGAAACTATCTTCTACTTCATTTTAATTTCAAAAAAATGTTAAAATTTTCAGTTTCTGCTTTCTGAGAAGGCTTCGCAATGCAGACCAAAGCACAGTAAGTGGGAAGCTTGCTAAAATTACACTGATGCTTCTTTCTCAAAGACTGTTTAGGTACACAGAATACATATTTTCAAATGGTCCTTCACCTTTGCAGGGTGAATCGTGTTAATCTACTGTGCATATTTCATATGTCAATCTGATTCATACATTTCTATTGCTTCTAGGATAAGAAACTATTTAAAGCTTTGAGTTTTGCAAAAAGGGTCTGGGTTTTTTCACTTGTCCATATTTCTATATATGTATGTGTTTCAATACACTGTTACCTGTGATACTGATAATATTGATATATATGCAACTCGATAGGAGGTGATAGAGTTAAGTTTCAGTTCTAAAAATGATTGAAAAGTACTGTGTCCATGATAGAATAGCCTCTTTACTAGCAACAAGGTAATTTGCTTTTTTACCTTTATTTCAGGCAGTGTGGAATTTGTAATTTTTGAATTGTAGTTAAAAGGTACATGACTTCTCTGAATGAAATAATTCTTGTGTTGATAGTATTGTCTGATATATGACTGAAAGAAACACATACCAGAAAGAACTGAGCGAAGATTCAGTGATAAAAGCCATTTCTTCATTAATGTTAAACTAGACTTCATAATTTTTTCATTGGACTGGACATAGTTCAACAAGAGGAAAAGATCTGCAGCAATTAGCCAGTATCCCAGATTATAGATCAAATCTGATTAGCTCAGAGTAATTACTTTGAAATCCTTTTTGGGTTTTAGCCATTTGGAACAGCTTTTCATTTGATTTAGACTGGTTATTATTCATAAATAGAAAAAAATAGGTTTTACTTGAAACAGTCTTTCATTAAGACCAGAATCTAAACTGGAACACCTACTTAATTTGTCACTGGTGCTCGCTATAAGCCTTTGTATCTCTACCTGGATAATTAGCAACATCATTTTAATTTCTCCGTACCCTCATTATTTGAAAATAAATATCAGGAAATAGCATGTGTATTCCTTTTATTTAAAATTACATAAAAAATCAGCTTACATTTTCAGGATATATCTTCTATTACAGATTTTTCTAAGACTTCGGTACTTGATTTGGTCAGCAATCCATAGGCACCTCTTGACATTTGAATGCCCCCAAACATCTCGTATCCTGTATAGCTTCTGGTTCAGAACACCTGCGTTTTCCACAGACAATATATAGCCCAATCTCATGAGGCTGACCTGATACTCTAAGGCAAATAATTTACCATCAGATGTCAGTGACTGGTAGCTGAATAAAATCCTCAGTGCTCAGCATAGACTTGGTGGTCAGCAACAACATGTACTATCCAGTTGAGAATATTATGATTTTTATTTTTTAAATATCCTGCACGTTAGAATTTGAGTCTACAGCTTACTTGATTAAAATCCTCATCAAATTATAAGTACAAATAAATTTCTCAATGTTCTTTACCCTATCATATTAACATCAATGAATATACTTTGAGGTTATACCTCTATTAGTAGGATTAAATTATGGAACTCTCTACCATCTAACAGTGCCCTGTCTGGGGCTTTCCTGCATAATTTATTGTTTCCTGTTGCCAGGTATAAGCACTGTCTATTGAATTTTTATAAATATATGTTAAGCATTTGATTCAATATTAAGCAAATAGAAAGCTTATTAATTTATCAGAATAACATGACTTTTGAAAAACAAAATAAATAACCGTGATGATTTGATCACACAAGTGACAAGCAGCTGTACAAGTAATGAGAGATCTAATTCCACTACAAATTAAGGGGAACTAAGAAATTTTTTTCCTTTGCTTGCTAAGAACAATTTTTTCAATTTTTATGAAAAATCTACAGGCTTCTTGTTGTTACTTCTGTGAAATTTAACAAAGAATTCAAGTCATTATTAACATTTCTATTTTTTAGTCAAATGAAATTCTATGTTTAAATCAAATTAGTATAAAAATTAACCAAAATAGTATGAATGACTTCAAGAAAGGCAAAAAAGTTCTTCACAACTTTTGGAACCACTTTAATCAATTTCTATGCTCCTGAGACAGCATATTTGAATTAAATAAATAAATAAGTATAAGAAATTGAAACAACTTTTCCCATAATACAGAGTCCTCTAGGAAACAATATTGATAAAATGTATATTTGTTTTTATTTCCTGTTCTGGGCAATAAAATGCCAGTTTATGTTCTTTATATAAAATACTGATAATAAAAGTAAGATTTGCCTGGTAAAAACACCATAAGGAAGAACATTCTTCTCTACTTCTAGTTTTTTGTGATATGTGTTTCACACATAGATGCTAAAGAATAGATGAAATTATTGAAGAATATATTCACTGTATCCTCTTGGTGTAAGTTTTCATAGCTCTGATGATGCTATTACTATGTCAGTTTTATATGTTGCAAGTTCAAACAGAATCCACCTGTCTTTCAGTACCATATGAATAGACTTCAGGGATTTTACAGTGCTTTAGGGAGACTAAATGGAGTTCCGACACAGGAGGTTCACTCATTTGGAACAGTAAGACACGTCATAGTAAGTATTCTCTCTGGACTTTAATGTGCTGAGCATTTGTCTATCATTACTTAGTTTATCCCTTTGATATTCATCAATTTTATTGTGTTTTCTTTCTTGAAAAAATTTACATTCGCTTTACGACCTTTTGGAAATGTGGCATTAATAATAGTTGAAATGGTGCCACCAAAATACAGTAATGGTTTGGTTACTGATGAAATTCCATTTATTTTTAGTTCTTTTCTTCTAGAACTATTAAAATCTTATGTGCATAAACTTTGCATATATGAAAGTTAAGCTGCCGACAGTGATTGTCATAATGTAACTAAAAATATCATCAGATGCATTCTTATTATATTTACATATTTATTTTATAAATAAGTAACAGTCACTGTTTTCAAAGCAGACCCTTTAACATTTAGGTGTAAAGAACTGAAATTTCAAAATATGTTAGATGATAAAGGCTTGTAATAGCTTGGTTTTCCTTGCTTCCTACTTTTTTAAAGGAAATTATAGAAGTTATTTGGTATCAAGGTGTTATTTTAACACTACTGTTATTGAAGCTGTATAGAAATTCTATAAGCTGTTTTCAATTGGCTAGTTTTGCCATCACAATAAATGTAAGTTCAAATAAGGTTCCTTTTAAAGACATACACTTTACTAAATTATCAAGTAGGAATTCAAAGTCTTAGTACATTGCCTGGACTCTTTTGAATGCTTTTAAACTGTGAATTAAAAAACACATTAGCAAACCTTTAGGCATATTTGGAAAGCTCTACCTTTCCTTTTGAAACCAAAGACCTAAAATCAAACTAATCAGTCAGAACAGTGATAGTCTAGTAGAGGTAGTTTACATAAAGGCGTGGTCAGAAAAGGGATGTCTGATCACCTCAAAGCCAGGTCACTACAAAGAGAAATCAAGTTACATTTGAGCAGTTCTGGAATGTGTTCCCTTAAACACTGAAGAGCTCGGTGACAGGGGAGCAAAATGCACATACACACACAGGCACACACACTTAAACATTAACGATTGTTTCTTATTGGATGCTCTCCAGAGAAGTTGCAGAATCTGGACCACCAGCAATATAATAAAAAATTCTGAGATAAAATCATGAGATAAAATCTGACTGCATTTTAAGTCCTTGTAAATGCTCTCTTCCCTCACAAAAGCCAAGGTCAAAATGCTGTGAAACTAGAAAATTCAGATGCAGTTCCGTATTTGACTTTCCTGTTCATGTAATGAAGAGTTTTTGAATTCTAGCTTTGTACCAGTTCATATCAGGGTGTTGACAAGAATTTTATCTTCAAGTCCAGTTGAAAGCAATTTTGCTCACAAAAGTAGTTCCAGTTAAGTAATTTGGATGAATAAAGGCTGTAGCATCAAACTCCTAAAATGTGAACTTTTGGCCTGCTAAGCTCAGTGGGAAAGATATAATATTCCTTTGAACACACAATATTAACTGTTTTCCTTTTTCTCCATGATATAATGAAGTTCTTGTATGTGACATAATGTACCCAGTCTTTTAAGTCCTCTTTGTGAATAAAGGGCAGTTGCACTAACTCACTATGGTTCTTTACAGGATGTTTTCAGATAGCTGAAAAATGGCTCCAGCACTCCTAATGAGAATGCCATGCTAAAGAGAGAATCAAAAAGATGTAAACACACTTGTTTTCTTCACATGATTCTCACTAGCAGTTCCATGCAGGAGCAAACAACCCTATGGTGAACATTTACTTATCTTTCTTTTCCATATGAAATATTTGTCTGCCCTTGGCCTTAGCTTCATCTTGGGGCAGGATTTTGTTAAGCAAAACAAAAAAGATAATATTCATCTCTGCTTGGCAATAGCAGCAAAGTTAGCAAAAAAATTCATTCATCTTTGTCCATATGGCAGTAGCAAGAACAAAGCATATTTATGTTTTTCCTGTGCATGATAATAAGCCTCAGATGAAAAATGTATTTCTTTGTCCCTGAATCTAGCAACGGCAAGGACAAAATTACACAAACCCCAATGTTGCTTGCAGTAGACAGCAATGAAGGAAACATTTTCATTAATTTGGGAGAAAAAAACCCACAACAACAACAACCACCAACAAACAGCAAGAACTTTCTTTAAGTTTCGTTTAGAAGATCACACAGGTTTACGTTGTTATTAACCATATAATTCTTCTAACATTCAATATTAATCTCCAGCGTCAATATTTTATAAATAACTTTGAACTTGGCCTGCAGTCGTGTGTCAAATTTTAAGAAACACCTGACCATGTGCAAGCAGCCAAGGGATCTCCAAAAAGTTATCTCAAATTTCATTGGAGTCAAGATTTCTTCACTGTTCCATGCTCTGTTCTTTCAGTGTGGCTTCTGATTGTGCTGCTTGTCAGTTGACTGGCATATTGCTTGGGCTCCCTGGGTGTATTTTTTTTATCATTTTAAACACAGTGCAGTATCTGACCCATTTAAGTCAAAAATGCAAAGTTATGTGGACTGTGTAAATTAACCTGATCTGTAATTTTTATAAGATTCTAGGAAATTTTAATTTTTGGTAAAATAACATATTTTTCCTGATAATAATAGTTATTGTAATTGTACTTGCAATCTTTTATTCATCATTATATATTAATTCTAATACTTTTCTTATCTGCACTATAATTGAATGACTTCAAGATAAAATCGCCTTCCACTTGGAGTTACACACAGTAGTATTTTTTTTTTAAACTAGAGGTCAAATGAGTCATTGCCTTAAAGGATTTTGTGTTTTTACAGGATTGTAAAGAAAGCATACGTGATTTCTTGCAATAGCACTAAATCATATGTTCTACAAGTCAAAACCACTCTGAGTAGTATTTAGTAACTTCTGAAGACGTTGGAGATTTTAGTCTCTTCGTACATTTGACACACCTCAGAAGTCATGCCTTCCCTAATCTTCTCAACCACCAGTCTGTCCTGACTAGTCAAATGGAAAGATAATGAACCATAGTAAAATTCAACATTGGCAATTTCAAGGCCTAATGAAGACATTTACTTAGAGCTGAATTAGTCCATGTTTGTCAAATAAAGTTATCTTATAGTTTTACCCAAAGCACTTTGTGGTACCAAGGTACCATGAACTGAGTCAACTGGAATCTAGACTGCCTCCTCACAAACTCCAAACTCTGAGTCAGCCAAATGGGTGCAAGCTCATTTCTGGAAACCACAAAGATACAGTAACTTTGTTCGGCATCCAAGCTATATCATGCTAAACACTGCAATGGTTATTAGTTTCCAGGGGAAAAGCTGACTTCTTCTGGTGAACTCAGGCTGCTTTTTTAAGAGATAAGAACCACTAAAAGAGGAACTGTCAATCATCTGGATGAACCAAATTGTATTCATGTCATGTCTAAGTCTCTTTCAAACTACATAACACCACCTCCCACTGATAAAGATTAACATTTGGATAAGAATTGAAATGGGAAAACACAGGGAAATTATGTTTGTGGGAACTCAGAAATATTTGGCAATTAACTAATTTAGAACATTTTAGAATATATTTCCTCCTACTGTCAAATGATTGGGAAGAAATTATTTGCCTGTCAGTCATCACTGGCTTGACAGACTGGAGAACATGTCATTCTAGTCTGCTGGAGATGCTCTGAGGATGTGTTCTTCAAAGTCAGTCTGAAGAGCCTTACTTGCTAAGGGATGACTGAGGACCTCAGTGTAGTTGATGAAAGCCTCCAACAACATGCATGAAACCTACTGCTTAAGCACACTGCAGATATTTTGGGCTTTGAGTAGTAATTTTGGGTTTCCTTTCAGCTATAAAAAACACCTGTACAGAGCACGCACAGAAATTTAAGTGCTTCCAGGAAGGAACAGGCTAACCACATGTGTGTTATGCTGTTTGTGTGGCAGCAGCACGGCTACTTCAGAGTAGCTCTAACAATATTGCCAGATTTCTGAAAATCACGGACTATTATATAAATTCCTGTAATTCTCTAGGATAAATTTCACAGACATAAAAGCCATAGGAATTTAGATCCATAAATTTTGGTCCTAAACCAAAGGGAGAAGACAGCATATAATAGCTGTCATAATCAGGTCTTAAGTATGGTAAAATGGTGTGAGGATTTTTCTTCAGTCTTTAAACTAGTATGGATTCTATTAGATCTAGATGAGGTAAGACAGTTTTTGTTATGAAAATGTAAGACATTTTTTGTTATGGAAAATTATCTATCTATATGGAAAATTATCTATCTATATGGAAAATTCTCTATCTTACAAATGTTTCAAGTTTGGTAAAGTCTTTGAGGTTTAGGGGTTTTTTTGCCACTTTGAGCTTTGAGAAATAGAACTGAAAACAGAACTGCTGACACTATGTAAATAACAGTGACAAAACAAGGGAGACGTTACAATAATAAAGTTACATAATCTTTTAAAATAATGTCATACTCAGCTGAAGCAGCCTACTAAAACAAGGAGGGTGACAATTCAAGTCTTAGTAGACAAAGTTACATTTTTCTTTTTTTCATTGCATTTAAATTCCTGAAGACAATATCTTTTCTGTTTCTTATATGAACACCCCAAAACACAGTATTTATATAAATATAAACTTAAGAGGTGAAGAGGAATACTGAAGATTACTTATAGTATTTCCAATGGATCGGAAATCTTCTGAAAATGATAAACTGAAAATGCTCCCAAGCCTCAAGTCAGAAAGCACCTTAGTTACTATACATTTGTTGTATCTAAAGACTGTACAATTAAACTGGGCAAACAAAATGATGATTTAATTCTGAATACAGAGATTTTATTTCCTGGTTAATGAATAGGAGGTCAGTGCTGGCTGTCATAAGGGCAACCAATTTTTTCTTAGGGCTCCTTTTCAAAGACGAAAATCCTGAACCAGAGATTTTGACTGACATTCTGAGCTTAGCTATATGAATGAGACTCTTGGATTGAAGCTTCTTAGAAATCTAATTTGTCCCTCTGCATGTAACTCTAGAAGAAACGTTCTGTACTTCTGCACATCTTTAAGATTTGAGAGAAAGATTCAATGTTCCAATTTTGATAAAGGGGTTTTCAGTCAGCTTTTTTTTTTTTTTTGTTATTATTTGCATCTGCTAGCTGGACTGAGAGAGTGTAAGTGTAAATTATCTGGTTGACAGGTCCTTCAAAAACAAATTGGAGCACCAAGATAGAACTTCTTTTTTTTTTAAATAGTATTAATAAAAATAAAGCGGCAACAACACTCTGAAAACTAAACTGAAAAACTAAAGTGTTCAGCTTGCTACAGATGAATGAGTTGCTAGTATAATAGGAAGTGAAAGAAGAATAAATTCAGGCAAGGTGATGAGAAACACTTCTTTCAGTTGCCGAATAATAAATGTGAGAAGTCCTCACAGGGCATAGTTGTGAACGCAGAAAACACTAGGGTCATTCAAGTAACGATTGTATATGTCTTGGGAAAATAATGTACAAGGAAAGGTTGAACCTCAGTGGGCTGAGTGGCCTTTTTCATTCTCCATATTCATGCATCACAGCTGTCATGCTGCAAGGTGCGTTAAAAAAGAAGAGATTACACAGTGATGGCTGTGAGATCTCCTCCTCTGAAACCTAGCTCCGTATGTGTCTAGTTGAAGAACTTCTGTTATTTGACACCCACTGAGCCCCTCTGCAATTTAGCCCTTCCGAGAGCTTTATTACCAAGCTCATTATTTACTTTTACTAAAACAGAAAGAGCAACACATTGCACAAGTAATTGCAGTCTAAGTGCAGACCAAGCATCTTTAGAACAGCACTGTGGCATTCCATCACTAGTTATGAAGGGATGTGGGCAGAAGTCAAACAACGATTCTAAAGCAGCCATGATTTGCGTGATTTGCTTGCTTGAACAAAGTGGTGAAAAGACCATGCGGAAAAACCTTCTGTTATTAACACTCTTATGGGCTCACGAAGAACTCACCACCTCGATGATTTACAAGATAGTAGCTTGCAGTCCTAAACCAGGATCTCAAACACAGTAGGTTACATGACCCATCTAACAACTTAGAAATCTTTGTGCACTTTAAGCTGAGCTTCATTGAAACAACCCTAAGGAATATGGAAGAGTAGTAGAGCGGCCATTAACCCTCTGCCAGTACATTTTTTAAGATTCCTTTCTGTTAGGATTTACTGCTTCACTGGAACTGAAATAGTTTAAAAACTGAGGTCAGTTTTGTTCAAAGGAAGTGCAGAAATTAAAAAAAAAAAAAACAACACCAAGAATCTCTGCTATTCCAAAGTTCCAAAGTGTTTAAATATTTAGTTTTGATATTTTTCAGCAATAGCTCTTTAGAGTTTTCAGTTCTGAACCTGGCAACTTCTTCAAATGTATTTATTTTCCACACCACTGGGAGAATCTTATAGGATTGTTATCACATTAAAATGACAAAAATGATATATGACAGTTCATCGAAATGAAGAGATTTCAAAAATTCACAAAGCTTTTACTAGTTCCTTACTTCCATTCCAAAGGATGATTTCTGCTTTCCACATTTAAATTCTGGGGGACTTGGAAAAGAAAATTTATTTCCCTTCAACAGAAATTAAGCTGAATTTTTAATTTTTATTTGTGTTTGTGCTAAGAAGCGGCTGATGTAGAGAAAGGTATGAAGATCTAGACAAAATTTTGGTTTGTCATAACAATGTCTGTGCTACTTGAAATAGTGGCATATCTTATTTAAGTACTTTAATAATGTACAATCCCAAAAGTATTTGACCAAAGATATATGTATATTAGTAAGTAATCATTACCCCTGTAAGAAATAATAACATTTAAGGAAATAACTCTTCATGTTTTTGCTTTTCAGACCTATGACATAGTTATAACGGCTACTCTATACTGCCTCTGGAAACTGCTTTAGAAGTAAATACTGTGACCATTTGGAAATGTGACACATATGAAGGTAGGCAGCTGAATAGCAAAATGCAGAGTTTGTGGACATTTGTTCAGATATCTAATAGCTCTGCTGATCAGACATGTCTGGGTCCATTTTTATTTGCTCTGAGAATAGTCATAGACTTCTATGTACTCAAATACCTATGAAATTGCTAGTTTTCATAGGTACATACGTATTCATATGCCAGCTAGCTGTGTAGAAATGACAGTATTTGTTTGTATTAAGAGATTTTTTACTTCTTGACTGGCAACATGAAAAGAGATGAGAATCTCAGTAACTAGTCAGAAGTGGCAACAAAATGTTTTCAAGCAACGATGAATGATGCATGAGGAGCATTCCAGACAGTTTACACATGGATAAAGCTAGTGTGGTAACTGAATATTAGAATAACAGGGTTAACTTTAATATACTATGATATTCAATACCTGTATGCCTGGCAAAGATAGAATCTAGATGACTTCTAGAGAATGCTTCCTTGTCTTTTTGTCAGTTTTAGGCCTTGTAGTATACTCCAAAATATTTTTAAGTTTTGGGGAAGGTGATGATGATGAGGGTGTTATTTTTTTGTTTTGGTTTGTTTTTTTTTTTGACTAGAGAATATAAATCCAAGTGGGCTGTAATAAATTATTTCAAATTTCTCTTTGATCCAGGTCTGTTTTTCACTAGTATGTCATCATTAACAGAGTTCGTTGGGATACAACTAAACAATGACTTTTCTGAAATATTCTTTTTTAGAAAGTTTTCCTTGGGAAGTTTCTCAGACACAAATTATCTCAGAAAGAGATAGTACCTGAAATCTATTCTATAAACTAATGTTATAGATTTTGGTCTATGTGTAACATAATAGAGTTAGTCTTCAGAAAAGAAAAGAAAACTGTGTGATCTGAAAAGACCAGATATTTATGGGATATGAAACAGCAACGAAGGTTTTGTGTGTTTAGAGGTTGAGAGGAAGATTTTGTTGATTTTTTTAAAAAATATTGAACACTTAGTTGTCCATTCTAAGTCCTGATTGTTCATGAGAATGTTTAAAAAGCATTTATAAGAGCAGAAAGGAAATAGCCTGGAAATGCTGATATTTCATTCTCACCCTATATTTTTTATAGCACTAAAATACACTATATTTCAAAGGCTACCGTAAGTTTTCCTTGCAAATGGTATGAGAATCTGTTTGCATCTTATTTATACTGTATGAATCAGATTAGTCAGATCAAGTTTAGAGCATTTTTTAATCCTTGCTTTAATTTAGCTATGGAGGCTGGGACCTCTGAGGATTGTATAATGTTTTATTTGGTATGATCTGTGTAATGGATGCTTTTTCTATAACTCTACCATATTAATATGTTTTTGTTTCAAGTTTTAGGAGGTTATTTTTTGCCTTGGTTGAGCAGCTAGAATGCTTCCTCAGCTAATGATATATTTGGTCTGCTATTTGCTTTTTAAATTAGATTCAGATTTTTGGCTTGGCTGAGTTGCCTAGACTCTAGAATAAACTGTTTTCTTATACAAGTCAAAATCAGCTAACTTTATGTGTCTTTTTGTGGTTTTAAGAAAAGACAAAAAGATTTAGCTCATCTGCAAAACATATATTATATATATGCTTAGTAATATATAGCACCCTTTGATATGTGTATTTTGGATAAATGTTTAGATCATATCCCAGCTCTTCAGAAAAATCATTTGTCTTATAGCCTATGACTTGTTTACATCAACATTAGGCGTGTTTAGAGGAAAGACTGTAGGAGAGTAATTTTACTTCCTGGCTAGGAAAGAGTTACTATAGTTTGGCTTGATCTTGATTAGAACTTTTACTACACCTGATGCAGGAGCTAGACCTAGATGACTCTTGTGTGACCTTACAGTATCATTTATTGTATACATTTATCTGACAGGCCAATACTTCATCTACTTATGTTCACCATAGACATTGATGATATGTAGCCCTTAGTAGTCCCAAATTTACAAAACTTCCTTCTTTCCTCTCAGTGCTGCATAGGCTTTCCTTCAGTCCCTAGTCCTGATATGCTGTTTTGGAGTGTAAAAACAACCCTCTTCACCTTTACCTACACTCAATCCATAGTGTTAAAGCTTCAGTTCTGACTAAAATTTATCCTTCATAATTTATATGAATTTCAGAATATTTGTGATATAACTGGCCTACTACAAAGGAAGAAAAAAAAACCTAACAAAGCCTGCATTCTCATGAATGAGACATTTGTTGCCTGATTTCCAGAACAATTTTTCACATCCAAAAGACATGCATAACTCGAGGAAACTCTAAAAAAGACTCCCCACAGACACTGGTTTTTAAACAAACTAGCTCAAATAAATAATTGATCTGATATTCAGCTAACTCTCATTGTTTTAGTGTTGAGCTAGTAGATACATTGCCCCACCTTGGATCTACGATGAAAGATGCTGGGGATATAACCTCAGGTGAGATCATACAGCCCTAGTCAGGAGAACAGAAGTTTACTATTTGTCCAGAAGATCAAAGCTTAGGCAACTGCCTGGCAGCTGTATTTCACAAAGTCAGACAAAAAGAACTGAAACAGAATCAGTTTACAGAACATCTACTGGATATTATTTATGCAGTCTGAAGTCCCTGAGATCTGCTACAAGTTTTTGTCCAGCTGCATAAAATACTCCGGCAACAACCAAGGCTACTCAAGTTATAAACACATTAGTGAGCTTGTTAATGATATTTGTAACCTAGTACATCTGTTGCAACGAAAAATAATAAGCATTTTAAGGTTGTCATCAACCAGATTTTTAGCAAAGTAGTTGGATTACAGGTAATTGTCAGGTGTTTTGAGAAAATAAATGAACTTTTTAAAGTTCATTTTTCTCACTCTGCTGCAATTTATGTTCGACATAGCCTGTAGGCACAAGGGTTTCATTGTGCAGTAGAAAACTGACTTGCCTTTCTCTCTTTTTCATGCTGAATGAAAGTAATTGACCATATTTAAATGGCTTTTGGACACAGATGTTGGCATAAATGTCTTTCACTTTTGCACTACAGGACTATAGCACACTTCATCTACTAGGACCGGTTGAAGATTACAAATTTAGTTACTGTGAAAAGAATATCAAAATTCTGTGAAGTAGCCGTGAGTACTTGCTTGTTCTGTAGAACACAGTTTCTCTTCAAAGTTCATAGTAGAAACATACTGTCATTTATTAGTATTTTCCTGCTATGGATTTGTCAAGAACAGTTTTCCTTTAAGAGAAATAGGCAGTATCATCTAAGAATAGTGTTTTTGGAGACATTTAGAAACAATTTATTAAAACTTCTTTGTTTAACTTTCCTGGATGTCAGCCATGCCAATTATGTGGTGTTTCTTGTTATATTTCAGGATTTGGTTTTGTTTTGGGGTTTTTTTGAAAGCATTTCTTACAGCTCGGCATTTTCCTGGATCAAATTTCTCTACTCATCTTCCTAAAGGTCTCTAGTTTTGTAATTTGGTTTATATGGTAACCTTGAAACAAGGAGAGACATTAATAGACAGTTCTGTTTTAATGAATGACTTGTCAGGTACTGGTTGACTACTTCAGTGGCCAGAAACTTTCTTCCTCCAGGCACTGATTAGAAGGGCAAGGCTTCAGGCTCTCTGTCATGTTTGTGCCTTGCCTCGTTTAATATTCAACAGCTGGCAGGAATAACATTGGTTTGAAGGACTCATTTGATTAGTGACAACTTTGATATTTCTATGCATCTCTTAAAATTGTTTTTAACTTTTTATATTCAAGCAGGAAGACCTGGTGTGGCCTGGAAATACTGAAGCTGGCTAAGTACATGCTGACTCAAAGCCCTCTCAGCCAGAAATTGTTGAGGAGCTCTGTGCATGTAGGCACAGGAAGAAGTTACCCAGGTCCTTCAAAGGCAGATGTGTCCTTATCTGCTTGATACTTCCTGAAATATGTTTACTTTCTTTTCTTCAGCCTTCTGATTTATTACGTCTTTCTCCTGGTGGCTTAGCTCCCAGAAGGGAGGTGGAGGTTGTGACTAACATCTGCATACAAGATGCGGCTTACTGCTGTTGGTCATGAACTAGAAGCCCCCACAAACTGTTTGGGCTAGCACACTGGCTTACAAAGTCCAGTATCTCTTTCTTAACTGCACCTCATGCTCTGTGGAAGGGATCACAAGGCAGGCTCAGTATGCAGCCTCATGTTGCATACCTCCAGCAGCTCTGGAGAGGACCTCCCTAAAGATTAATCTTCCTCTGAGCACCCCCTTCCCCTCAAGAAATGCAGTGAGACTTCCAGGCATTTACAAAAAGAGATTTTGGCCAAGTGTCATCAATAATCATGGATTAGTTTTCCTTAATTTTGTGATCTCCCATCACTGTTCTGTTTTTTCGGTAAGGATTTTTGGGAGGGTTGCTTGAAGGACTTTATTTCCCCCTACAAGAACTAAGTGTTACAGTGCTTGTAATCGCGTTCTTTGGAAAGCAGTGATAGAACTCTTGCTGACTACAGTGTCTGAGCATTTCAGAAAATAGTACTCAAATATGAAGTGGAATGATTTCTAGTTTTCAGTCTTGCTGCTCTTGCTGGAAATCATTGTAAAAAAATAAATCAATCAAAAGCCAAAAAACAAAACCCCACCAAAAACCCTAAAATGCTCACATACACCAGTATTGCTTACGTGCACTTACAGATTCATTCTTAACCTTGTGATCGTTGGTGCATGAAATGTTCCTGAGGCCTATTTTGACAATGGTAATTTGTTTCCTTCTCTTTCCGTATTTTTTGAGCATCTGATTTTTAGTCAACGATGTTCTTTCCAGGGACATCTGTCTGGCAGATTTAGTCTGAAAAAAACCAAAAAATCATTTGCATGTTGCACGTAATGATCTGTAATGTCTGCTCTTTTTTCCAAAACATTCTGAAAACATTAACTGCATGTATGCATATAATATTAAATGCATAGATAATTATAACATAGAGAGTTGTCACTGAGTGAGAGTTGCCCTGTGATCAGAGAAAAGTGAGATGAGTTTTATTACCCTGGAACTTGGTCCCTATTAACAAATTGAGCTTACTCAGCAGGTTTTTGTAAGTTGCTTTTAGAATACTATGAACAGTCAAATGATCCTTGTCTTTAATCATTTATTATAATTACAATTTTTATCATTAACTTAATTATTATTTTATTGTGAATCCACTCCAACACATTTCATACACCTACACCTATAGTTAGCATTAGTTGGACTTCTACTTTAAAGCAGACATTAAATTCAGACAAATACACATTTGATGACAGTCATGGTAGTAGAGGAAGTTCTTGAATAGCACAGAAGTTAATTTTGAAATGGAAGAGCTGAATTTAATAAAGTGACCATTCCTTGGGAAATAAACAGTTGTTATTTGTAAAAAGATTTCTCTGAGCTGAAACTTTTTTCACATAATCTCAAGAAATTTGGAAAAGAACTTTGGCTCTGGGTGATATGAGTTACTCCTCAGAGCCGAGAGTGAGTAAGAGGTGAAAGAGCTTCAGTGCTACACAGTTATGTGACATATACATTAACACAACACTCTTCTTACTATTCTGTGGTCAACCCAGTATGCCTAAATCCTAGAAATACCCAAGTGATACTGCTCAGCTGTCACTTGTGTATAACTACTTCATGTCTGATACTATGTATTACATCATACACTGTAATAGTCAAACAACTCACTAAAAAGATGTAATTCTGGGAAAAAACTTTTCAAATTTTTGTGATTTATTCAATTTCTAGTCTTTATTGCTGTTCGACATTTTCACAAAGGAAGTATTAAAAGACAGCAACAAAAGTAATTGCTTACAACAAAAATAAGGATCTTTTTCTAATTTAATGCCTGACTGTGTCTTTCCAAGTCCTATATTTCTTTACAGACTGTTCTGTTTTCACTTTTCATTAACTAGTACACTTCTGGCATTGTTCAGATTCTGTCTTTATCTCAGAAGGTTCAATTAGATGACTCTGATCTACTAATTTTTATGGGTTTGAGGCTGGTCTTATGTGGTCAACATATATTAGTAGATTTAGCTTCAATATGAATTTGTGTTCCTTTACTAAAAAGGAAAAAAAAATCACGTATTTTTGCTAATCATAGGCTTAAGACCACTGTTTGGAAATACACCTTAAAGGACTTGCTTTCAATAATATTAGCCTGCTGTCAAGTACAAGATTACCATGACTGTCCATATCTTGAATTTCGACCACTTTTTATTTTAAAGACTAGGAGTCCAAAATATTAGAATTAACAAGCAAAAATTTGATGTTTATTCTACCAGCCCTTCTACCCTGAGCTCTGAACTAACCTTTCTACCAATATGGAGTACAGTTTGATATCAATTTATTTTTAACATCTATATTCACATATTATAGAAGATACATATGGAAAATAAAAAGTAGTTCATCTTGCTATGGAACTCTGTTAGGTGACCTAATTAAAATTGCCATCAAATCTAGTGTAAAATATTGTCTCTTTCTCTCTCTATCTATCTATAGCTCCAAACAAGTAAAACCAGAGGGACACAGCAATGAATTCATCCAGGCTGGCAATAATAACTGATCTGGGAGTAGAGAGGGATTGATAAATATATTTTGGGAGATTATGTGCTGAAGGAGAGGAAAAGAGGAAGCTGGGGACAGACACACAATGTTCACACAGCACTCACAACTGAGCACTATGAAGCTAACAAATGAGTGATGGCCATCAGGTTGATAGTTCTGTGAGTTGTATATATATATATATGTTGTGTACTTTTCACAGAGTCAGACAAAATAGGGTTTGATTCTCTAAAGGAACCTTTGAGCAAAACTGCAATGAAAGCTGTAAACAGTAATAAAACAGTAAACTATAAAGGCACAGGCTGAGATCAACATTGCTCAGTTCTTTTGTTATTCTGTTATGAATTTCAATATCACACTGAGTATAGTTGATTCTTAGCTGGGGATTAAAGTTTACACATACTGCTGAAATAACACAGACCTGAGCCAGTGAACATTTACACTTTATTTTCATCTAAATATACCTTAATAACACAACTGAGACTGAAAAAAAAAAAAAGAGTACTGCAGACTGTCTCTCTTATGGGATTCTTGATTATTCATCCATATTAAAAAGAAGCTTTTCTGAAGAAGAATATCCAGAGGTCCTACAGCAGAAGAAAGTTGGTCTAGAGCCAGATTCTTTCTCTCTTTTCTTCCCCAGACAGAAAGAAGTAAATGCAGGGTCTGAAGCATGTATGAAATGAGGAAAGAACACTGATTTTTCTGGTTTGCTATTTCATCCCTGTGATCTAGTAGCAAAACAGTGCTCCAGAGACATGTTTTGGGGTTTTTTTGGGTGGTAGAGTAAGGATTAGAGTTAAAAAATGACCATTGACTGATTACAATAATTAAGCTCTTTACCATTCAGTAAAACTTGATTATTTCATGCGAGGGAGTCACTTCTGTGTGTCTCCCATAGGTCACAGCCATCTAGGACTTTGCAGTGACTTTCTGCAAGGGTTGAGAAAGTCACTGGAACATCTGTCAGGAATTCAGAGACTGTATCTTTTGAATACAGCCCTTCTAGAAGGGCTGATATTTGTTTGGTTATCTGAATCTTATATTCTGTTGTTAAAAATTCTAAGTGTTCAAAAATAGGTAAATCATTAAACAAATCAATTGATGAACTTTGTAGTTCATTCTACACAATAGAAATCTTCACTACACACCATGATCTTTTCTGATTACTCTATGTGTGGGCAGTATTATATATGTAATTCAAAGAAAACCAGGCAGATAGAGAATCCTACGTTTTAGTTTTCCATATGAAGACAATGGTGATGGTTCAGCTTTAATTACCTAAACTTTTCCTTGCTTTTCTAAGCTAGAATTCTTATCTCTTCTCAAATCTTAATAAATTAGAGAAGGAACAATCCAGGGAACATATCTGCTCTTATTTACGTAAATACTGTATTAAAGGAATGTCACCATGCTGAGTACAGCCAACAAATTGACAATAACTAGACTTTTTATAAATCAGAGTACATCCATTTCAGTCATTACAGTAGCATTGACTTTGACCAGCTATTACAATATGGTCTTAAACAACATTCAAGACACGTTATAATATGCGATTTTACTATGATCTCTACCAGCAGTGTATAAAGAATTCCTTAGGGAAGATTTGCCTGGGCACACAAAATTTACATGTACATGTACAAAAACATTTATGTGCACAATAAATCAAGTCATATGGCTAGAGTCAATTGCCTGAATCTTTGAGAGAAACCCATAATACATGCATTTACAGAAGTCCACTCACAAATATTGCATGTGTGCAAACTAGAAGTTATTTGAACAAATCTGATCCAACAGTGTTAATGGAAGGTATCATAAATAAACTATGTGAGGTACTGACATGATGTGTCCCAATGGCTGCTGGTGCCAGAATCTACAGAGGGCTCATATGCATATTGGATGATGTTTTCCGTGTCTGCTCACACATTTGTAGAATCACCTCAAGTGATCTGTCAGGTAATGAGCTATGTCTCCAAGGACAGCTGCAATGCGTATAATAAGAGGAAGTGTAGAAGGTTTTACTCAGGTAAAAGCTCACTCTTCCTTCAACAGAAGCTCTTATGTAAGTTAACTCTGAATAATTTGCCTAAAAATTTGACAGATATATGCCAGAGATATGACTGAGACATTGCATGTCATTTTGGTAATACATAATGAATAAAAAACTGGAAAAGAACAGTATGAATATATTCAATCTCCTGTGCAGGGCTCTGAGTTCTGAACTCCAATGATTTATTTGCAATTCCTGCTAGGTCGATGCATCGCTATTATATTATTTTTGTTAAGAATGCGTAGTTTATAATTCAGTTACTGATATCTCCCTTTTTGCATTCAGCGAAAGGGATATGCTTGCTCAGAGCTTCACTGGCATTGGGCATATTATGTTAGTCACTTGGGAAGTATTTCATGCACTCATAATACTTTATCAGCACGAAAGGAAGCACAGAGAATCAAAACAAAAGATTTCACACAGAGAAATAGAAAACAAGACTTGCACTGTAGAATATTCATGAAAGACTTGTAGCAGAGCCAAGAGGTAGCTGAAGATAACAGATATTGGGATAGCATACACATTTCTCAGTCTTTAAAATTGTATAAGCCCTCAGGTAGAGTTATTCATAGCCTTGCTCAGTCTCATTCAGGAGTCTTGAAGTATTAAACACTTGTTTATAAAAGACAGAACTCCCTGGGCTTCATTGATTGTTCTTAGGATGCCCTAAAGAAAGAGCTAACCATTTAGATTAGTAAAACTTGGAACTCTGTACAAGGCAGCTGCATATTTTTTGTGATACACAGCTGTAGGAAACAAAATATCATTGATAAGAACAACTTTGATGAACAAAGAGTTTATTGTAGCCCACGATGGCTTCAGCTTTGATTCACCAGTGTCTGAGACACAGGAGAACAATTTTATGAGCTTGAGCAAAGCCAAAGTGAGATGGCGTAAATTGGCGTGGGAGTCTTTTATGTGTCTTAATTCATTGACACCTAAAGTAACTAAGAAATGAAAAAAAGAGAGGAGAGTGTTATAATAAAATGCACATGTTAATATTCATTTACTAAATTCTGCTTGAAGTCTTGTAATCTCAATGCTAATTTAATCCAATTGCCTTTTAGCCTTGCTCGAACTTCCAAACATAATGACTTTTTAATATAACTTGCACTGTTCTGTATCCAAACTTGGATGTTACTTATTCAGTCAGAACCAACATATTTTGTAATTAAGCTTCACACCTGCACAATCTCTACATTGTAGTATTAATAATTCTAGTTTGAGCCTTAGAGAAGATGCAATCCTAAATTACAACTGTATTGCGTAAAGCATAGTATATATGTGTCATACCACTATCTTCCATTATTTTGGTATTCTGTTATAGACTGGGAGAAGAATCTGATTTTTTTCTTCATACAGTGTTTTATTATCAGAGACAAAACTAAAGACTAAAGGTTGAAATTAAACGTGTTGAAATTAGTATGCATGGATTATTTAATATATATAGAACACTGACATTAAAAAAAGGATGAGACTGAAGAACACATTATAAAAACATGAAATTAAGCAAAGCAGAAAATACCACTTTTCATCACTGATTATTTAATAAATAACACTAATATGCAGATTCTAACCCCAAGACTTTTGTAAAATTAATGGGATTTTTTGGTACTGAAACTGTTTATAGTGAAAAAATGGAAGAAGTTTGTGGATATTGAAAGATTTGAGGGCAAGAATTGACTTAGAATGCTGAAAAATGCAGTTTGGAGATTAAAAACATGGTAACATCTTGTGTAACATCATGGTTAATATCTCGAAAGATGAAATTACAACAAAACTAACTAATGGGGTAAAGATTTTTTGTTCAGTTTATCCACTAGCCAGCAGTGCCAAGTCATACCATTTTTTAAAATTAAATTCTACTCTGTTTATTAAAATTGCGTATTGAAGAACAGAGTTGTTAAGAAACATGAGAGATTTTCTAGTTCATCCTCACAGAATCGCAGAATGTTAGAGGTTGGAAGGGACCTCTAAAGATCATCTATGTCAACCCCCCTGCCAGAGCAGGATGACCTAGGGCAGGCCACACAGGGACGCATCCAGGTGGATTTTGAAAGTCTCCAGAAAAGGAGAATCCACAACCTTATACTCCACAACCTTATAGCCATTATTCCTTGTCCTATTGCTGGGCACCACTGTGAAGAGACTGGCACCTTCCTCTTTACACCCACTCCTCAGATATTTATATACATTAATAAGATCCCATCCCAGTCTTCTCTTTTCAAGACTAAACAGCCCCAGTTCTCTCAGTCTATATTCACAGAAGAGATGTTCAAGTCCCTTAATCATCCTCGTGGCTCTCTGTTGGACTCCCTCCAGTAGATCCCTGTCACTCTTGAACTGGGGAGCCCAAAAACGGATACGCTATTCCAGGTGTGGTCTTACCAGGGCAGAGTAGATGGGAAGGAGAACACCCTTAGACCTGCTAGATACACTTTTCTTAATGCACCCCAGGATCCTATTGGCCCTCTTAGCTGCAAGGGCACATAGCTGTCCCATGGCCAACTGGCTGTCCACTAGGACTCCAAGGTCTTTCTCCATGGGGCTGCTTTCCAGCAGGGTGACCCCTAATCTATACTGGTGCCTGGTGTTATTGCTCCCCAGATGCAGGAATCTACACTTTCCCAGGTTCACCTTCGCCCAGCTCTCCAGCCTGTCCAGATCCCATTGGATAGCAGCACAGCCTTCCTGTGTGTTAGCCACCCCTCCCAGTTTCATGTCATCAGTGAACTTGCTGAGGGTGCACTGTATCCCCTCATCTAGGTCGCTAATGAAGAGATTGAACAAAACTGGACCTAGTGCTGATCCCTGAGGAACACCACTGGCCACAGGCCTCCAACTTGACTCTGTGCTGTTGATCACAACCCTCTGAAATCTATTGTTGATCCAGTTAACAATCGACTTCACCATCCAATCATCTATCCCACATTTCTTTAATTTTCCTGCGAGGATGTTATGGGAGACAGTATCAAAAGCCTTGCCGAAGTCAAGGTATATGACATCCACTACTCTCTCTTCATCTACCCATTTGGTCACTCTTTCATAGAAGGATATCAGATTAGTCAAGAAGGATTTCCTGATACTGGCAGAGTGAATGGTTCTAAGACAATGATATATTGAAAAGTTCTGGGATCATGATAGAGAGAGTTCAGAGAAAACACAGCCCACTGTAGACACCTAACTCCAGGTCTATTAATTTGCAGCAGTCACAGTCAAACCTACATCCTTCTTTGTGGGCCAGAAAAAGACAAATGCAAAGAGCAGAGATGAATTTGTGAGAGTGTGAGGATGTAGAGGATTTTGAGAGCTTTTGCCTATGAGTGACAGAGCATATTTACTTGTTATATGAACCTTCTTTTCTCTTGAAGCCCAGTAGAAAAGATGATGCAACAACAACAAAAATTTACGACTTAAATAAATTAGTCAATGTAATTATTTTGGTAGGAAGGAAGAGATATTAAAATATAGAAAAATCAACAGGATTTGGATTTTCTGACATTCTTAAATCAAGGAAATCCTGGCAGAGGAAGATGGAAAGACTGAGGGACCTGTTGGGTAAGAGGTTGCATAAAGGCCTAATCTCAAAAATCCTTTTTAACTGTCAGTATTCTCCCACTGCCTCACTGTCTAGTAAAAATCGCTATACACAAGAACTACTGATTCTTAACGACAAGCTCCACACATTGGTGCAAAGTTCCCTTTTTTTCATGTCCATATGCTGCTTTACACGCCAGGAATGTGGGGTTTTTAATAATGGTCAAATTCATGTAACAGTGTGGGAAATACTTGTAAATGCAGTCGACCAGTTAAATGCAAAAAAACAACTATACATACCCTTTGTCAGATCTGAAAAAAATTAATACAAGCATCTGTGTGTACTGTTGCACTCTGACCATCATGTCATTTTTCTTTTGTAACATCCACTTCCCGCTTGCTTGCTCATTCACTCTCTTTAACTTTACACCTCATTTTGCTTTTGAAATATAGTTTTGGAGTAGAGGAGGGTGTATGTGGGTTGTGAAGCAATTTGATAAGTCTGCAAGGACCTATGAAAGGCTAAGTTCTCACAATTTCTGAACTTGCTACTAAATATGTTGATCATAAGCAGAATAGAAAGCACCTGGGATACATTCTCTTAGAAAACCACAGTGCAAAAAATGTGCTTTTAGGCGGAATTACGCTTGATTTAAAACTTGAAACCTGGTTTGCTGTTGACTGTACTCTGTTGCCTCTAAATGCAGGTGTGCTAAATGCTTCATAGTACAATTTGCCATGTCGGTTAGAGTGTGGTGCTGATAACACCAAAGTTGCGGGTTCGATCCCTGTTCGGTCCCCATGTGTTGCCTGATCTAGTTGAGA
This sequence comes from Apaloderma vittatum, assembly GCF_000703405.1. Classification (NCBI taxonomy): domain Eukaryota; kingdom Metazoa; phylum Chordata; class Aves; order Trogoniformes; family Trogonidae; genus Apaloderma; species Apaloderma vittatum. Next base: position 125,676 of record NW_009719926.1, on the reverse strand, counting down.
GGTGTCCCTGCCCACGACAGGGAGGTTGGATTAAATGATCTCTAAGGTCCCTTCCAGCCTAGGCCATTCTATGATTCTATGATTCTATGATATGTGGTTAATATTATAATTTGATATTTAAGTGGGTTAAGCAAAACAAAACCAAAAAAAATTCCATAGTTCTACTTTATGGCTGAGAAAGAAAATGCGTAACTATTGATGCTGAGATATGATCTCAGCTCTTGAGTATTGATCCACTTGATCTTTTTCCCTTTCAGAAGTGAGATAGAATTGGAAAAAAATATTTTAGAGAATTTAACGCCTAAATAAACATTGTAGAAATTGCACAGCAGGAGAAACGTTGCCTTTCAAAGGGAGAAAAGGAAGTCAGAAAGTCAGGACAAGTTCGAATGTAAACCAGGACTAATACTCTTTGTGGTACAAGTTTTATGTTCTGGGCATATTTTATAAAGATGAAGGGTTGACATTAAAAGAAAAGCAGGATGAGAGATAAAAAGCTGTAATATTTATATGAGAAGAGAAGGGAAAGATTAAGGTGAACCAGAAATGTGTGTGTAGTGTGGAGGAACTAAGTAGAAGACTGAGAAAGAGAGACTTAACAAGAAAAGCCTCCCCACAAAGAGAAAGTAAGAACACAAATTCAAGAAATCAGGTCTCCGGCCACGTATTCTAGAACAGTTGCCCAACAGTTTCCTACACTCCTCCCATCCCCTCCCTTTTGGCTTTCTGTCAGAAGTGGGAGGAAGCCAGACTGCCTTGGTAAATTCACGCTAGAAATGTCTCTCTTCCTCAGTAAAAATCAGGGAGAAAGTAAGCAAGCGAATACAATTTGGTATCCCAGAAAAGAAGTCCATCCCATGCTAAATCTAAAGAGGCAAAAGATAATTCAAGTTTTTCTCTACTCCAGTCAGAGTGTATACTCAAAGTAGTTTCTTTCTCGGAGAAAGAAATCATCATACTTAAGTACGAAATAAAACTTAAGAAGCGCTCCAGCAGACTGTAGAATTATTATTCCTCATGTCTAAGATTCCTTCAACTTGTATAAGTCATGCTCATTTTGTCTTAAAACCCATGTTTCTAAAATCTGTATCAAGGAAAAAAAAAATCCAGTGTGCAAATATCTTCGTAAGAGTGTAAAAATTCATTTAGTTTCCACATAAAATATGTGAGTATTTTTTCAGTACTTTTTCCTTAAAATGGATTCTCTAGGAGATTAAGAGTGTAGTGGCGAGTTTTACAAGTATTACTACACTTGCTTATTGATTACATATGATACACTGTTTATTGATTATATATGGAGCTTATAAATAGGCAACCAATTACAAAAATAAAAATTCTCAATTACCTCATATGAGTTGCCCTGTATCCAGTCCACCTGTGTCATATTACTGAATCCTTTTTTCCATGACCTTGAAATATCACTTTTTTGTAATTGGAAAGTAAAATTCACAGCTAGGGAATGCCCTTCTCATTGATGCTTCTATCATGTAAGATTGTTTTTAAAAGGAAAAAAGTAATAAAGCAAGACCACTGCTAACTCTCAATACAAAAATCTATCCACATTTGACAGGAAGAACTCTACATTTTGGTGTTCACTGTTTTTCAGGATTTTACCAGGAATCAAGTTAATATCATAAATAAAACCTATAAGGTTTTTATTTATGTTTGCTAATGCCATATTTTTATTTAAAATATTCAGTGGGCTTAGATTTATCTTAGGAACACATACTACAAAATTTATTAGTGTTTATGAATAAAAAAACATCATATGTTGTACAATGGGGGTTCCCAAACAGTGATCATCAACTTCCTACCAATGACCAACAGTTATGTCACAACCCCATGTCTCCCTTAGATTATTAGAATTGAATGGTTTAATGACAAGAATGTATTTGGTCCCTGAAAAATGCTGATGGTAGTTAATTACTGAGAGGTTTATATAGTACTATATGAGATGAATTAATCACTCTGCAAGTTTCTAATGAGTGTCAAAATTGTAACAAATATGCTAGTTTTAAGTTATCTTTAAATCTGGTCCTCTATTTAAAAATAACTTCAAAAAAAAAGACTTAAAAGGACTAAAATCTGAGAAATACGTAACAGGAATTTTCTAGCAAACTAGTATTGATTGACCTTCATCAAAAGGCAGTGACATTTATTATTTTTTGTATGTCGAACAATCTAGCTGTCTAATCTAATAGGATCGTGTGTGCCAATTTGTACAAGATACAGGTACAATAAAAATGAGGCTTAGGAATGAAAAAGCTGTCAATACAATTTACAACATTATTGCATTCCTGTTTGCCAAGTTTCTAAAGTATCATAAAGTTATAGACTAATAAACTAAGAATGATACATAAGATCCCATAGATCTTAAATTTCAGATCGAAAAAACCAGAACGACAGAGAGTTGTTGTTTTTATGTCTGTATATCCTTCATATAGTGTTGTTCCAGCAACTGTGAGGGCTGCTTTACCTACTTGTTGCCATTCAGAAAATATTACACTAGTAATGTTAACTTGTTTATATAATTTTTTACCTGTCTTCAGGACTGGATTTTGGTTTTAAGATTTTCATCAAGAAATCAACTGAAAGACAGTAGTAAGCAATGTATGTATTCACAATAACTGTTGGCATTATTTTTTAAAAAAATAGATTTTGAAAGTAGAATATTCAACTTTTGTGTTTGGCAAATTGCACATTGCACAGTCTTCTATACTTGATCCACAAACAGAAAACCATAACTGCTGATGCTGTCCAAAGGTAAAGCTGAGAAACGGTGGCTTTGTTAGTATACGTCACTGTTGAGTGTTTAACATAGTAAATATAGAGAAATGAGAAAATCAGTATTTCATGATAAGGTGGAGACCCATGATGTTAAATGTGGAGACCTGATTTTTGCACTATACAGAATGTATCGGACGGGCCAGGCAACAGTGCAATACAAACAAGCTGTACGATGTGTTTGCTTGAAGTACTGTAGGACTATATTTTAAGGCTATGAAAATGTACAGGGAAATAAAGCTTCAGATCAATGCCAAGCTGTATCATTTAAAGGGCCAAAGCAAAAAAAAATAAAATATTTCCGAGACAAAACCTAGGTACCTTGCTGAGCTCAGAAAGAGAAAAAAACGCCCATTTTCCAGAAAATATGCTTTCTCTGTTAGCTTCTTAGAGATCTCAGCTGCAAAAAGCAATTTGACTCCTTCAGGCAGGACAAGTAATTCATTTTTCTGAAGATGGTGCATAGGCTCTCTGTTAGAAGCTGTGGTGCCTTGCTTTCTCCAGGGCTCAAACTGCATAGATGGCCCTTCATCAGGTCTCGTGCTGTTGCTTGTAAGCTATAGGTAGCAGAGGGACTACTTTCTAAAATAAAAGTATGTATTTTTAACCGCATCAGTTCAGATAACATTTTCACCCTGTAACTCGTGCTTCTCATTTTGCTCTTCTAAGCTCAAAAGTTCAGGATAGAATACTTGGATACTAGGAGGAAATGAGATCTTAATGAAATACTACAAAACTCTCCTAATTTTTTTAGTTTCAGATAGAATTACCATTTTACAATATGTGTTGTTCACAAATGCCAGAATCTATGCCCCATAGTTCCTTAGCTTGCGTTGATCTTTTTTTCTCAGAGGGCCTCTATGTGGAAATAACTCTTGCACTACAATCTTCTGATCTATACACAAAACAGAGACTCTGGTGAGCCCTCTTTTAAGACTTTTAATGTTGGATCTGTACGTTCACACCAGACTAGATTAAAGTTTTAAAAAAAACAACATCAAATCACCAGGCACTCCTGGAAGGAATTTAAAAATGCATGCAGGACTTGTACTGACCTGTAGAAATCACTACCACAATCAGAACAGTCTTCTGTGATTTTTCAGTCACTGACTAAAGATGCTATTCAGTACTTCACTGATGAGTAGGAAGAATTCTGGAGAATGTCTGAAGGAAATTTCTGTCTTATAAGATTTCTAATGAAAATGAATGAGGAACTTGCAAGTCTTCACAAACTTCCCTTGAGCCTCTGCCAGCTTTCAGAACACAGCACTGTAGTAATTGAACTGCGCAGTAAGATTGATGTCAGGATTAAAGGTTATGAGCTATGAGGACAGGCTTAGAGCTTAGATCTATAAGGCCTGAGAATGCAGGCTGTTGAAATGCTGTACTGAATGCTAACCTGAGATCTTGGGAGGAGGATTTTTTTTCCCCAACATAACTGTGCTAATTGGACAAGTGGGTGTGAACGGCAATTAAAGGAAAAGCAATTTAAGATAGGTACCAGAAATCATTTTTCCATACAGATAGTCCATAGATAGGAATTACTGCAAGGATGAAGAAAAAATAGAATAATTTAGAAAAAAACACAACCACCCTCAAATAAAACAACCCACAAACCTGATGTCATACAGAACTGGACTATTGCTTATTCACTAGCTGTGGCTATGGGGCCAATTGTTAGCCTAAGCCAAGTTGGCTGTGTATTGCCTTAGCAGTTCTAAGCAGAATTAAACCTGTTCTAACTGGGGATTTATCCCATATGGGAGAAATCTCTGAGCAATGTAAAGCTGTCATTGCAGCAACCTGGCTAAGGAAATGCTTATTGGAAATGTACTGGGACAGGAAGGACTATACTTGGAGCATACCATGCTCCAGTCATGCCTGCCAATGTAATTGCCTCTAAGGGTTTCTGCCATCTGGTGCAAGTTACAGAAAGTCTGAGGCTATTTTAACTTGTACTGGGATTTAGCCTAGAAGCAGGAGAGTGCTAAATTGGTTTTAAGCCAGTTTCGCCTTCTTCTGTCCTGCATCATGCAGAGTATTACTGTAATTATAAAATCTACTTAAAATCCATTGAAGTTCAATTAGTTGATATGGAATCGATTCTGACTTCAGGTGGGAAATAGATCTTGGAACCAAATGAACTTCTGTGTTCTCTGTTTTTCATGCAAATACTCCTAATAAGAAGAAAATCAGGCAAACGTCAAATGCGTAAGCAAAATATTCCCAGAGCAGCTTTTTTTTTCAGATAGTTTCCATTAAGTCAATTAGAAATTCTAACCTGCTGAAACACATCCAATAGTAATAACAAAAATATCTAAATAAATAAAAGGTGCACATATGCAATTCAATAGGAATGATGTATGGATATAGACCTGTCATCACTCCCTCACTACATAATTTTACCTATTCCACACCTGTGGCATGTTGTAGCAGGGAACTGAGATAGCCAAGTTTAAAATTACAGCTGTCCTTTGGAACCCTTTCCGGAATTTTGTTTATTATTCTTCAATCAATGCTCTTGCTAGTCACTAATATTGTCATGACAGTATATTCTAATGCATTTCTATGCAAAAAGAGTCAGTGTGGACACTCAAATATATCTTACTGGAAGTCAGAGACATCATTCAAAGATAATATGACAAACTAGAGTTCATAACTATAATAGCTTTTTTTTTCCTTTTGGTTTGTAAAGAAATTGGGGGATTTTTTCGTGGTTTTATTGAATGAAGTTATCAGTAGCAAAGGAATTATACTGAAGCTCTTTTACTATGGCCTATTATTACTTATGAGGTGATTTTTTTTTTCCTATTTGGGTCATATCCTGTTACCCAGATATGTTATCTGTGTTTGTTTGTTGCTGTTTTTTTCTTTTTATGGCAATGGGTAAAACATATGCAAAAAAATAAAACATATGTAACTGTCAGGTTTGTGTTTCCCTGTGATTGCTAGGACATGATTGAATCCATGCTCCTTGATGCCACTTAACTGGCTGAATTGCACTGCCTCTCAAGAAATAAGTACGTGGGCACTGAATTAGGCTCTTAAGAATGCCTGGGTATCACTTTTCTCTCAGTAACTGTGGTCAGAATTCGTATTGTTAATGATTATTAGCATCAGTGTGCTTCATGGCCAGTAGGACTCATCGATTACAAGACAAAAGTTGTGTTATCATGTGCATCATTGAGCTTACATAAGCACCATTCCAATCAGGATAGTTCACAGATTTTTACCCTTGAAGGAAATAGAATTTAAGAACTACCTGCATGACTCATACCTACAGACTTTTAGGCAGAAGTATTTTTCTTGTTTGTCTTTCAAGCATTGCAGTTTTTTCTTATACACAGTTTTCCACAAGAGGCAGTGGCTATATACGAACACAAAATGAGTACACTAATATTGGCTCAAGTTTAATTCAGACATTATAACAAAATTAAATAGGAGACACACATGCTATGATATAATGCATAGTTTTACACATTCATATATCAATATGTGTCATTTTGTTCATAAGGGGAACAGCTAAGGTTAGAAAAATGAGCATAGAACTTCAGTTTATTGGATAGATTTCTTTTTTCCCCAAGTGCAAGATTTTTTGCACTATTTCATCATTCTGAAACCAACTTAAGGACAGAAACTATCCCTAAATTAAGCAGCAGCAACAATAAAAAGGTTAGATTGTGCCACTGGGAACTTTAAAAAAATCAGATTTTAATTACAACTATATAGTAGAGTTAAAGACAGTTAGCAAGCATATAATGCAAGCACACGTTTTGTGAGTCTGAACAGTATCTCTAGTTTCAGTATAAAATATTACTAAGCAACAGAAATGTGTCAATGAAGGTCATAGGTATATTTATGACCTACTCTATTTATTGACTTACTACTCTTGAAGTTCAATAAGGCAATCTCTAGACTTGTAAAAGCCATATTCATAGAAACAAAGAATGGCTTGAGTTGGAAGGGACCTTAAAGATCATGTAGTTCCAACCTCCCTCCGTGGGCAGGGACACTTTCCACTACACCAGGTTGCTCAAAGCCTCATCCAGCCTATTCGGGACTGTGAAATCTGGATTTCCTGTCTAGAAAGCAGATTAGCAGAAGAACAGTTTGAAATGGTGATCCATCCTTAAGATAACTGCAATAAGGAAGAGGATAGAAGAAAAGAACAGCAAAAGGAAAATTAGTATTTCAGACAAAATGCACATTGTTCTCCCAGCTGATGGCTTGCCACTTGAGTGATGCTTGTAGTTTGTCCAGAAAACACTCATGAGTTATGTTGCCATGTCAGCTGGGGCTGGTGGCTGAAGGGGTTGTTCTCTCTTCACCCCGTAGAAAAGCAAATACAACCCCCAGTCATCTTAAATTAGCATAATAGTGAACAAAGTGATATGTGTGTTCCTGTTCAGACAAGTTCATTAGCGTTGTAGCTTTATTGGCACATCATGTTGTAAAAGCATTGCCAAAGTCAGCAAACAGCATCGCATGTGTCTGTCAAATGCTAAATCACAGTGCTCCCAGTAGTACTCAGGGTCTTATCCCATGAGCTCATTTTGCATCACTACCCATGTATGATCCAGTAGCAGCTTGCTACATGTTATGTGGCTGGTTGGGCTGCCCAGTACTTTCACAGGATTACTTTTTTTTTTTACTTTTTTTCCCAGGATTACTTTGTTTCCCCATAAAGAGGCATTTTATCACGGTTTGTAATATTTAAAGGAATGAAAAGAGCAATAAGTGACAATCTAAACAGGCCATAAAAGATCAGCATCATTATAGTTTCGAATGCTGAAAGCTAAATTGCCTTCTTTACATTATCACATAGAAAGCCATTTTAAAATTGTTTTACTCTCGGCTGCTTCACAGTTCCTCATATCTTGCTACTATTGCCCAGCATTCACTGATATCTACATTCCCAACAACTTTGTGGAATTCAGAAGTAATACTCCAAACATACAGTTGCAAATAGAAAAAATAATTTTCCTTTAACTCAGAAAAATTAATCCTAAGTAGGGCTAAACAAACACCATGTTTTCTGATATTATCAGAAAACGTACTTCAGTGGAAAAGAGATTTTCTTTTGTATTTTCAGTTAACCTAACTGTTAAACTGCAGAAATTCAAGCTTTTTGTGTATTAAGGGAAATTTCATCAAAGTGATTTCAAATACACTTCTGGAATATTTAACTTGAAATTTCTTCTTTTTCATATTGGAGAAGAAGAGCAATTCAGTAAAATCAAAATTAGTTTGTGAATATTTTCCTGTTAATAAAGTTACATTTTTTTCCCACCAAAATCTGTTTCAAAATATATTCTATTTTTCAGTCTAATTTTATTTCCCTGCCCCCAATTCCATTATTTTGCTGTCAACAGAAGTACATCTTTCTAGATATCTGTGATTTCGTTCCCTTGTATCTTTCGGGAATTTATCTGCATTCAAAAAAATCAAAGGAGTGACAGGCTCTAAAAGTGTTTTGTACAGCAAAAGTAGTGCAGCCCACCATCCACAGAGCTGCTGTCTTCCTACAGAGTGCAGTGGTACTGGTTTGAATTGGGAAGACTCTGTTGCCAGCTTAGTTAGTTAAAACTGAACTAATAAACATGCTTTCAGTGAGGTTGTTACTTAGAGACAGGACCACACGTACATAGATTCACTGCTTTGCTCTTACAGTCAGCTTGATTCTGCCAAATCACAAGGGCTCTGTGCAGAGTACTTCATCATGATACCGAAGTGATGAATCTGATTTTCTTTTGTACTTCCACGTATATTAATTTTCTTTCTCACTCACCACAGATACAGTTATCTGCCTCTTAGTGCATTCCTGTTTGTTGCAGTATAAGTAAATGATCTTGTGGGTATTTTATGGGTCAAAAAATGGATTTTACAGTGCAACAGTCCTTTCTGAAGCACAACAATTGCTGTACACATCAGAAAATAAAACCATCTTAATCATAATCTGAAATTTGTTTTTACTATTGTTCTTATGTTTTGGAGGATTTTAGATGGAAAGGAAATGGATCTTTCAATTCAAAATTTTTAAGAAGGAGGAGTTAAGACTAACTAATGAGCCCAGCAGAAGTAATCTCCAAACACACGATGTTGCAACATTGCAATTCAAGTTATTTGTACCTTGTTCCCTGATAAAAATTCAATACCATTGCAAATCTGAACACCTCTGAATGATTCAATAAGAATATTTTATTACACAACTGAAAATTCTTTTAACTTTGCACAATATCTATAAGGTTGAAAAGACAGTACAATAAGATAGTGTTGTGTATTATTTCCACTTGCATGTTAACTCATCACCAGCTTTAAGTTTTCTCAGAGAATCACCCCAAAAAATTTTTCAAGTCACTAATCAAATCTTCTGGTTCTGTAACCCCATAATAATTTACCCTTAGAAATCTTGGCACCCTAGCAGAATGCTGAAAAATGCCTTAATTACTTATTAGCACATTTTACAGCTACATCATCTGCCTGTTCAAATAGGCAGCCTTCTACTTTTGCCAGCATTCTTCTGGAAAATATTTACGGGATAGCAAGGGTTCTCCTTTAACCACTAGCTGTCAGATGCACAGGTTAGAAGAGATCACACAAAATTCTTCACTACCTTTTCCTATCAAATCACACCTGAAGTTATTATCATGTCTGTTTTTTTAAAATCCTTTATCTGTAAGCGAGCGGCTATCTTATAATGCCTTACCTATCACTTAATACTACAACTGGCAAAAATGTTTGTTCAGGTGTTTTTCTGTCACTGAGCAAAGACCAGTAAAATGCTACTATAATTGTACAACGCTGCTGAACACAATGTGTTTACTATACCAACAAATGGTCAGTGTATTTGTCCAAGTGAATGCAAGATTTGTTTGACTAGCTTTTCTTTTCTTTACTTACTTTAACCTAAATATTTAATGTTCTGGGATCTGCAGATATGGGGCTCAGTGCCAAGTTTAGCAATGCAGCAATTGCGGCTAAGAACTATTACAAAGCTGTGGAGAGCTCTGTGTATAAGATGATGTCAGGATCAGTTGCAGTAATCAATGGATTTAATTTTTTTTCTTTTTCTTCAGTATTCAGTCCAGCATTTGCTCTATCCCCTAACAGCGGAGTGTTTTTTAAAGTGGATCATTATAAGTTCAGTGTTATTTAAAAATCTATGCTGTTGCACACAACTCTTTGATGACACACAACTGGGTTACATTGCTATCAGTCTGCTTTCCCCATTTGGTTTATTTTAAATCCCAAAATCCACTAGCATTCAGTGTTGTTCCTGAAAAGCCCGCACATGTAAATATGCACCTAAAATCATCTTTAAAAAACACATTCTGATTTATAAGACTCACATGTTCCTATTAGATTCATTATATGAAGAAGCAGAAAATTAAAAAGATACTTGTCTAGGACTGACAGTAAAGATCAGCGACATGGAATTTTGGTACTACAGTCCACAAGGCATCATCCTGTACTTAATTATGCACATCCTCCACATCCTTAAGACCTCAGTTCAGTGGCTGTGTTTAAAAAAACTGAAAACTGTTGAAATAATTTGAGCTGTGTGTAAACCAGTTAGCTCAGTCAGTAGAGAGTAGTGCTAACAACGCTAAGGTCATGGGTTCGATTCCTGTTCAGTCCCCATGTGTTGCCTGATCTAGTCGAGAGGTGGCGTCCCTGGCGGCGGGGAGGCTGGATTAAAATGATCTCTAAGGTCCCTTCCAGCCTAGGCCATTCTATGGTGCTATGATTCATATGACAAGCAAATACATTGTTTAATCTTTTCTAAGTTCCATCATTCAGTGAAAGAGGACTTCTGCTCCAGCATGGCTATTTAAACAGTTTCAGAAGCAGCCCTTCGGTGGTTAAATACTAATTTTCAAGAGGTCAGTATATACCTACTTAAACCTGTGCCAGAATTCAGTTTAAGTAGTTCTCCTATGCTCCTCTTTTCCCTGATGAACTAAAAACCTCTGTGGAGCTTCAAGCAAAAAGGAGTGGCACACATAATCAAAACATGGAGTTATGCAGGGCATAATGTCGTGCTATTTTCTGTTATTTCTACAACCAATGTCACTGGCTTTAAATACCAAAATATTCTGCTTCTTATATTCTATGAATCATTGTAGTTTACAGTGTGCAATTTTTTTTAAAAAATTTTTTATTTCCTTGGCTTTGAAAATCAAGTCTTTGACTCCTTTTGCAAGGAAGGCTAAGAATATTTTTTTCCCCTTTTTTCTCGCCTTTCCTCTACATAATTATAGATAGTTTACTAGAAAGTACTGAGCCATCTGTAAGACTACTGATACTCCCTATCACACACAGAATTACAGAATGTTAAGGGTTGGAAAGGACCTCAGAAGATCATCTAGTCCAACCCCCGTGCCAAAGCAGGATCACCTAAATTAGGTCACATAGGAACATGTCCAGGCGGGTTTTGAATGTCTCCAGAGAAGGAGACTCAACAGAAAAGGGCTCATATGAAGTGGTTTTAGAGTAACCTACAATCTTCAGTCTTGTTGCATTACTTTCTCATAATTACTCAGTGGCTAATAGCAAATTCCTCCATGTGTACTAGTCAGTCAACTTAAAGTCAATACTAGGCTGGAGCTGCTGATAGAGTGGCTCATCTGTTACTGTCAGCTCAGATCATGACTTTCACATGATTATCTTAATCCTATTCCTACTTCATTATTCCTTAGTCATCCTTATTTACCTGTCAAATATTCTAACTCTTCAGTGTTAATGATATATTCCAACTTCATGTCAATAGTAAAATTAGTTAACATATATTTCCTACTTTTATCAATTTTGCTAATGAATATTTTCAATAGCAATCAACCTGCACCAGATCATTAAGGAAACTGTCTGTTAATTTGTCTTTACACATTACTCAGCCTTTAATACAACCAGATGACTTATGTCTCCTACTTTTAAAAACTCAGCTGAACCTCATCATCTCCAGTCTAATTTCCAAACTTACCAGTATGAAATACTTGACATTCACATAAAATAGAATTTTAGACAAATAAAATGTAACAAATTAGATTTTTCCAGAAAAAGAAATAACGAGGATGCTAGTCTGCTATGAATTATCCCTGGTAAATCTTCACATTTTCATTCCTTGTCTTGAATATCCCCAAAATAAGGTTGCATGATACTACTACTGTTTAAACAGTAGTACTTTAAACAATTACTAGTGGAATCATTATTTCACTGCTAGTTCTTTAAGTAATTTGGCATAGAAAACACTTAGATCCTCTGTAATTAATCTCAAGCCCATTCCTCCTCCTCTCCCCATTACAGCCAAAAGAAATCATTTGATAAACTCTGAAAGAACATCAGCAAGGACTTATCACACTTATCTCTCTTCCTTTCCTCCATTCCTGAATATTGACTTCCAATATCTTCTTATTCTCATCTTCCCTTTATCGAATTTGTTTCTATCCCTTCTTCCTTCTGCATTTTTTTTTTGCATTCTTCTTACTCTTGGAGTAGCAAATAGCCTTAATTTATTACTGTAAGAAAGGAATCATGACATGATCTAGAAGTGCACGAAGAATCTTTTTGTTGAGTACATGTCAAGCACAGTTTGGCAGATTGACCATTCCCTGAAATATGAGGCTACATCATGTATGCCTTTGATTTGGTCAAGTTTATTGAGGATTGCTTCTCTGCCCTGTTTCCAGTTAGTCAAACTTCAAAGTACTACAATTTCTCTCTGGAACATTTAGCACTGCAATTGCAGTCTGTAGGTCAGGTCATCTTAGACCATTCAGCAGCATAGACTCGATAAAAACTGACAGCTACAGCAACAAAAATCCACTAGATTTTAGTCCTTTTCTGATTCACTGTAATTACATACATTCTTCAAGACGTGGCCAGACATAATACATTACTATGTTACCTTAATCTAAAGCACCTTTCTTAAGTCAAATTATAGCTAGACAGTGGGTAAAATGGCTTAGTTATAGAGCTGGATCTTCTGCAGTTAATGACAAAGCAATTAAAAGTTGCAAGGACCTTTGCAATTTGTTTAGTATCTCTGCCTACTTGATAAACACTTTTTCTTACCTTTTATTTTCTGTGGAAGTACAGTTTCATAATTTACCAAAATTAAAGGTCATATTTTAATTTCAGTGTGACCTTGTGCCTGATTCTGGCCATGTGATACAAAATCTTATGTTACTTGATTCAGCAAGTAGAGATACTGAAAGTAAAATTTTCTGTTCTGCTTTAACGCATAATTCCACCAAAAGTTATCTGTGTAAGTGAAAATTCATAAGGATGAGATAAAATGTTCCTGTTTCGATATGGCTTAAATTTGAGTATTCTATATATCTATCATCTGCATTTCTTCACTACCTCATTCTTTGTTATCTGCGGTAAATATTTTTCTTTAAGAAAAAAAAGAAAAAAAATCAAATATTTTTTCTGTCTCTAAATGTTTTGGCTGTTTTGTTCCACATACCCTTGTTCATCCTAAAGGTTCTAATTCATATAAACAGTGAAGAATGCTAAAGATATTTAAAGATATTATGTGAATATGGAATTGTTTTCCCAAGTTCCTGTAAGGGAGGCTTGCCATAGAGAACTTCACAACAAACTACAGCTCTGAAGCTTGAAGCCATTTAATACAGCTGAGTAGGGTAAGACAAATATGTAACCAATCTGAAGGATAAATTTTTCTCAGAACTTGAGAGAATGTCATCTGCTGAAGAAAGGTTAGGGACAGTATCACTTTTAACTAAAGAATGAAGAAAAATTGATTTAGCAATTAGAATACCTAAAAATTTCTTCAGAAAATTCAGGAAGAAATATTTAGAATAACAGCTAAAGCTGCTTACACCAGAAACCTGTTTCCAGTCATTATATTCCCCTGATGCAGAATTATTAAGGCAGTATGATAATTAAGAACCACATGTAAAAAAAGAAAATATATTGCTCTAGGCCCCATATAGTGAAAAGGGGCTGACTGGTTTCCTGTTGAACTAGAGACTTTCATTCATTCTTGCTTCATGTATCCCTGCTGAATACCTATTAATGTACTGATTTATCATCTCTACAATAATCTTCACGTCATCCAGTGAATTAATCAGGAGATGAATTAAATATTTTAATAGCATATGTCTAGTAAAGGTAGAATGATTTCCTCTTCTAATTATAATATTTAATTTTGTTCTTACTATTCTTCAGCAGCTGTACTGTTGGTAATGTTGGTTTTTTTAAATTTAATTTTCATTCTTCTCTGTAACCTCTTCACCTTAAAGTGATCTTTTATCTCTCATGAAAACAGATGACAAGACTATTTTTCAGTTCAGAACTTTTTCATAATTACATTTTTGGCCTCAAGGGAAAAACTGTATACATTACCAAATCCTCTGTCTTTTGCAACTGAGTAGCTTTAAAACCCCTGCACAGCGCTTGCAGCTATTGTAACTTAATTTGAATATCAGAAAAGCTTCAGACTGTAAGTTTTAACAAAGTAGACTTCCGTTTAATTGAAATTCATTATATGGTTTTTAGCCTTGTAAACTGATCATGTAGATTCTTCACAACTGTTTATTTCTCTTCCAGTCCATATTGTTCCCACTAAGCATTCATGTTATGGTGGATCTAACGGTTTCTATTTGTCCATATAAAACCCATGGCCATTTATCACATCTACAGAAGCATCACAATGCAATCCAGAAGTGCTCCTGAGCAGTGCAGCACCGACTGTGACAGCAAGAGGCACTTCCTGAAATTAAGCTCAAACTCTGTAAGAGAAAATCTGTCTAAAGCAGAAAACACACAAGTAGGTTATGGTTTTTTTATTTTGGACTTAAATACCAAGAAGAATCATGAAACTTGAAGGGTCTTTTGTTGCATTGAGTCATCCATACATTAACAGTTTCAGATCAACACCCAGTACCATCCATTTCTGGTTAAGGATCCACAGCCATGGTCCAAGGCTTCCTTGAACCCTTTTGGTGTCGGTGAACTTCACAGAAACTTGTCTGAATATCAGAGGTCTAGAAAAGGGAAATGAACTCTGGATCTATAGTCAGGACATAGCTGAAAATATGATCTTCCCGGATTACTTACACTCTTGTAGGTCATAAATTAAGATGCAAAGAATAACTGCTGTGAAGTGAGACCAAGACACTGATTAGCAGAGGCATAAATGGAATAAACCTAAGTTTATTACACAAGAGAAAGCCACTAATCATGTAGTTGCAGTGAAATACATGCAATACATTTGTGGAAGGGACGAATACTGGAATAATTTCAGAGAAATAACTTGTTCTCAGTTTTACTCCTTGGAATCACAATTTTCATTC
Source organism: Apaloderma vittatum (assembly GCF_000703405.1). NCBI lineage: Eukaryota > Metazoa > Chordata > Aves > Trogoniformes > Trogonidae > Apaloderma > Apaloderma vittatum. Next base: position 110,572 of record NW_009719926.1, on the reverse strand, counting down.
TGAAATTCGACTCCAAACATCCTCATCATTGTTATCTACATGATACGCAGCTGAAAATTTATGCCTAGATCTTTGTAGAAGTCAATTCAGTACTTACACATTTTATAGTTGTTTAAGTTCACTAAGGTCACAGATCAGCTGTTTATGAACTTGATTCTGCAGCTTCCCCTTTCAGATTTATACTCCTAATAATTACAGATTTCTGCTTTCAGCTAACATCATGAGAGCTAAAGAGGTGTTTTCTAGTAAGAGAAAAGTTTTCATTCACTTCATGTTTCTTAGATGACTAAAAGTATTTCTGAACACTTCTAAGTTTAACTGAACTGTACTTACATATATTTATATCACTTAGAAGGTAATTATACATATCGTGATTTAAACAATCTCAGAAGCCCTTGTCATCTTTCATAATTTTGCCTTCCTATCTTTGTTCTCACATGGAAAAGAGACTTCTGGTATTGGTTTCTACATACACAAAAGTCAGCCTCTTGTTTTAGTGCTACACATGACTGCAAGAAAAAGAAACTTATGCGAGTTCTCACAACCATTAAGAAATCTTCATCAAACTATGTGCTCACTTACTGCATCAGCTTCTCGTTACTTGGAGCCCTTAAAAGGTCTCTAACTCTGCTTCTGGCATTACAACTGTATCTGGAAGTCTCTCTTTGAGATCTTTCTCTGATTGACTTGATCTACTTGAAAGCCTTTGATTAGTTAATTAGCATCTGGGATCTAAATAGCAGTGAACTTTGCAGTAGCTCTAGTTCTTGAGAATTTGTAATTTGTTCCTATGGCGTTTGGGGTACTGGGATAGGTTCTTAAATATGTAAATTTTTCATTTTGCTTTTTTTTTTGATGTTGTTCTGATTAAGAGAAATACAGAATCTAGACTGAGATAGTAATTGCAATCCTAAATTTTTGGGTGCTTTATTTGAGAATGGCTGTGCATCAAGGTAAGTTCTGAACTTCTAGATTATGTTAACCTATAGCTTTCCTAATTTTTTGCCTCAAGTTTTGCCACAATATTAAGTCAAGTTGTGCTATCATTAGCACATTGTCTGCTATGATCTCAAGGTGTATGTTTCAAAGGAAATGCAGATGAGACTTGTGAAAATTCTGAGAGGTCTTTTGAATTTAATGGTATTCAAGGAACTTTATTTAGATTGTCCTATCAATGCAGCTATACGAGACAAGAAGATGAAATATGTTGTGTGTGTTTAGAAATGTCTAGCTACATTTGTGTCATTACGTTGATTGCAGTTATGTTTGCTACATGCTATATGAGGTAGACTTTCTCAGTAAAGTTCTTTGAAAATGTTAGCAAGCAACTCAATTAAACTGAGAAAGAATAATGAAACTTCTTGAGATAAAAGCAGGATTCACTATTTACTTCTCTGACATATGTCAAACTTTCTTTCTGCTTGTGGAAAACCAGAAATTATGTTAGAATAGAATAGCTAGTATATTTTTGTATATATGAGAAAAAAATACAGAAATACTTATAATTTATTAACAAGATTAACATTATTTCTTTAACTTTGTCCCAGCCCCAAATTACTTCCACTTCATACAAAACGGCTTTCCAGGGTCTATTTCATGTTGATTGGTATTTCTTGCAATTTTAACTATATCTACGAAAAAAATATTACGGTAAAGCTGATTAAAGTTTATTGAGTTTTGCTGTGCCCTTGTTTCAGAACTAGCAAATGCATCACAAGCACATGAAATAGAGGAAAATCTTACTTACTATTTAAAACTAATTTTTGTTTTGGTATAGTGTGCAGAAGTTCACATTCTGTGCATCATTCCCTTGGCAGCCCGGGGAAATCTTACTGTATAAGTTTCCATCAAATATAGAAAGCAAGTGTACATTTTCCAGTCTCTCATCTATCCTGGGTACTTCTGTCATGCAATAAAAACACAAGATTGTAAATCTCCTTCCATTTTCTTTCATTCCTCAGTAATACATTGCTGTGGATGTGAAAACTAAATACACTTTATGCTTCTTGTACTGCCCAATATTTTGACTAAATGTTGTGGTGATACTGGCCAGAAATAAGTTCTGAACAAAAGACTAAAAGCTCAACATATACATATACATTAGAAATCTATATATAGGGAGAATAAGAATGATTTATTATAAATCCAGTATGCCACTGCATACCATTCCAAAGATAAATGAAGAGTTTTCAAGTAATTAAATGTGAGAGAATCTTGCAGCAGCAACATGAAAGAAGTTTGTGGATAGGAGGCACAAAAGAAAAAAAATTCTCCTGAAATTATTTTATATAATGATAGGATTTCATTATAGTTTTCAAAATAATTAAAGGTAAGTTAGAAAAGTTTTCATTTGCCTTCTGAAAAGTACCTTCCAATCGTATATCTATGACACAGTAACAACAGCTACAAGCCACTACATCTGTGGCTCCTCTTACTAAGGAAAAGTTCTGCATGAAAATAATTGCATTTAAATGGATGTGGCTGGAAAGCTTTAATTTTTCTTTGAAGGAAGCCGGTAAACTACCTTATTTTGGGCTGGAGTACAGAATTAATATGAGAAAGAATCTTGAGGACGTGAGTTTCCTTATTCTTCAGGGAATTAGAAAAATAAGAATAGACAGGGAAAGAAGTCACAGAAAATTACTAAACATAACAGTACACAATGGGAGAAGATGTGACTCAGGAGGAAAATTTCCCATGCTGGTCTACAGAAGACCAAGTAGATGTTTCAAAGCTTTCAGCAGAAACACACCTAAACATAGCGAACTAGGATTCATTTTTTTACCTAGCCAGCTGCTTACAATGACATCAACAAGATCTGGGTCATGGTGGCTGAAACTTTAATGAGTTCACAAAAATTACCAATTTCTCTCTGCAGAGTGCCAGAATAATTGCTGCAATATGAGTCTGAGTTTAGTCCAGATTTGAGCCTCACTTTAAATCAGTTGGTATTTAAACCTTTTTAGGTCTTCCCAGTAGATGAATTTCATGCTTCTTCTCCAAGTGTAAGTGAAACAAATCTGGTTTTGTAGCTACTTGAGGATTTTGCAGCGACAATATTTTCTTAAATGTTTGGTCTTGATAGTTCCAGAATGTTTTGAGGAAATACAGTTATATGAAAAGATATTAAAGCACTAGTACCAGTAAATAACTGTTTTCACATGTTCACTGAAGACTCAGGATGTTAGCTGGTCTAAGTAAAGCTTATGCAAAATAACAGTGAATATGACATTTATTGCCTTTAGAAGCAAAGGTATTCTAATCTGTTTGGTTTTCAAAAGGTATTTTTTTGCACAGCTGCTGTTTTCCAGTCTGCACTACAGAATGAGATGCTCTTGCACATGTGAGCAGTATTTTAAGTTGTTTCATCGACATAAATATTATTGTCTTGTTTTTCACCTGTAGCCTGTAAGTGATGGGTAATATTGTAGCACTTTGAGTATTTATTTTTCATTTCAATGCAAAAAAACCATAACTTGTTAATAATCATGGTAGTAAATGACTAAATAGAATTCCATTCAGGAATATTATAAGTTAATGTAGTTTTAGGGGCAATCTCTATTTTATTTACTTTATTGTAGGAAGGAGGCACACTAGCTTCGCCTAGGCTTTCTGAGGCAAAAACATAAAAATATGTTTCTTTAATAAAATAATATGACAAAAGGTCTCACTGAAACAGGAGAGTAATCTTTTTCTTTTTTTTTTTTCTAAAAATGTTAGGAGTCCTTTCCCCATCCTATAGAGCCTAACAATATTGCAGCAATCTTAAACTCCTGGAGGTTGCTCTAGAAGGGCAATCAGATAATTCCTGCTTTCTAGAGATTATATGTAATTATTTCAGTGGAACTTATCTTCCAAAACCAAGTTTTCAGTTCTTTCACACTATATCCACCTTTGTATGTATTTAAATTACCTAGTTTCTTAACAGTGTGTACATTACATACCAGGTAGGTAACTCATATAGAGGTGTCTACCACTGTGTGATCTCAGTTAACGTAATGATTTTTTTCCCCTCTCTTTTAAATTGTGGATACATTATAATTTGCACACTTTTTTTTTAGATCTATGCTGCAGTATTCCGCATTAGTTATCTTACTCTTCTGGAATTCCTCATTCTGGGGGAATATAGTAAATTGAAAATGTTAGACTTAAAGGAAAAAGATTTAAATCATTTTCATGTTAGTCCTATATAACTATGCCATCATGCAGCCTAAAATATCCTCTATAAAATTAATTGTCACATTGAAGTAAATTGTTCTCAGGACAGTCAGAAATGAATTCTATTAAAGCTAATGAAAACTGCACATCTATGGCCCGAGACCACATATCCAGAAAAGCAGCAGTATGCGGAATAATTTTCTTTCAAATTTACGTCTCTTTATATTAGAGAGACAAACTCACCAGACTTGTGAGAGCTCGTAAAAAGTTTGATACTCGGACAAATTTTGAACGAGTAGCGTACTTAAAGTGGTGAGCTAAATCAAATTAACCAAAGAATTAAATTATTTTAACATGCCTAGAGTCGGACACATCCTTCATAGATTTACCTAGTTTAAAATAATCTGAACAAGTTCCAACCAGCCTTCATAAGGCAGAATGACATTCTTAGGCCTAAGTCTTTGTTTTTAACATGTTGAGGTACTTCAGACACAAACCATTATTTTATATGCATGTAATGTAACTGGAAAATAAGGTCAGAGAATCCTTTAATAATATCAATATTTGTGCTTTCATTAAGGAGATCTAGTCTTGCTACAATAGAAGATGAATTTACTAGCGGACTGGAGACAAACATACTTTTGGTTCCCTTTTTCAGAATAGAAAATGAGGAGCTAATCAAAGTAGGTGGAGCACATCAAATTCCTTCAAGTTTTGCTAGGTTTTTCTTTACTGTGGTTTGTTTGGTTTTTTTAACTTGTCAAAGAATAAAAGGTCAGTGATGCCTTTAGTGCAACCATTGTTTTTATGATATTTTTCTTTAATACAAAAGGACCGTTTTATTAAAACAAAGATGGTATTTTCATTCTGTGGGACCTGTTCCTGGCAAGTATATTAAGATTACAAAAATATCTTCTCCTCACACTCTTCATAATATTATATACAGCACTCAACATTATATACAGCCCTCTTCATTCTCCGTCTCACACTCCAAGGTTGACTCAAGCACTGTTTTAGCCAGCTAGAGGGATGAACTTAGGCCTTATGACTGGACTTTGAATTAACTTCTGGACTTCTGAGCAATAAATTTACAAGTCTTAAAGATTAATGTTGGCCTAAAATGACCTGTAAAATTAATGAAAGCTGATACATTTATTCACAATGAGATAAATGTTCCTCTTACTTTAAGCATCAACAAACAGAGAGCTTGTGACAAATGACACAAAAATATTCTTACTGGCAGTGCCTAGGGACAGCCTTCTGAAAATGGAAATTTTTTTATTACAGTCTTTCCTCTGTATTCACAATTACCTCATCTGCAATTTTCCTAGTTTGGTACCCTCTTAGGGACAAACCCTTTAATTTTGGCAGAGTCCTTAAGAAAAAGCCACTGCTGAATATTCCTATCATTAAGATTCCTTTGCCAAGGTTGCTCACACACTGTATTTTCAGAAGAGAAAAAAAAAAGGAAACAGAAGTGAAAAAAGCATAGCACCTTTCCTTGTACAAAGGAAGTTAACCAATTGAAAGAAGTTTCTCCTTTCTTCTCTCACTATTTTAGCTATTTGATCCCATGTCTATAAGATGTACATAATAAAGTACAATACAGCAGAGAGAGTGTATGAGGTCAATCTGAAGTTTACTTATTTTCAGTCTTTCAGCAACAATTTCTGGCACCCTCTGTGTCTGAGGCACCCACGGAGCAGCCAGGGCAGCTACTCAGAAGGAAGATTTATTCCAACCAGGAAACTACCCAGCACTCCCACTGACCAAAGTTTGTTACCAGTTGGGATGTCAGCCAGGAATGGACCATTACACACCTTCAGAACTCAGCAATATCCCGTTTCAGAAAGCCGGCCCAACAGGCGCACACAGCAGAGGGGAAACCTGCCCAGAGCAGGGGACCCGCTCACCCGCAGGACAAGGGCTCACGCCAGGGCCCGTCCCGGCAGCATCACTCCCCAGCGGGGG